>NW_027621507.1:0-5000 GCF_964198595.1 Lampetra fluviatilis | reverse complement strand
CAGCAACGGGGAGTGGGCCACGAGCAGGAACTCCACCGTGGACTGGAACAACAACAAGGACGGGACAATCGTGGAGAGAGATTCCTACCTGGGTACGATGGGACACCACCATCACCATCACCACCACCATCACCACCATCACCACCATCATCACTACCACCATCACCATCACTACCACCATCACTACCACCATCACTATCACCATCACTACCACCATCACTATCACCATCACTAACCCTACCACCATCACTACCCCTACCACCATCACTACCACCATCACTACCACCATCACTACCACCATCACCACCACCATCACTACCACCATCACCATCACTACCACCATCACTACCACCATCACTACCACCATCACTACCACCATCACTACCACCATCACCATCACCATCACTATCACCATCACTACCACCATCACTATCACCATCACCACCACCATCACTACCACCATCACCATCACTACCCCTACCACCATCACCATCACTACCACCATCACCACCACCATCACTACCACCATCACCATCACTACCACCATCACTACCACCATCACCATCACTACCACCATCACCATCACTACCACCATCACTACCACCATCACTACCACCATCACCACCACCATCACTACCACCATCACTACCACCATCACCATCACTACCACCATCACTATCACCATCACCACCACCATCACTACCACCATCACTACCACCATCACCATCACTATCACCATCACCATCACTACCACCATCACTACCACCATCACTACCACCATCACCATCACTACCACCATCACTACCACCATCACTACCACCATCACTATCACTACCACCATCACCATCACTACCACCATCACTACCACCATCACTATCACCATCACTACCACCATCACCATCACTACCACCATCACTACCACCATCACTACCACCATCACTACCACCATCACTACCACCATCACCATCACTACCACCATCACTACCACCATCACTACCACCATCACCATCACTACCACCATCACTATCACTACCACCATCACCATCACTACCACCATCACCATCACTACCACCATCACCATCACTACCACCACCACTACCACCATCACCATCACCATCACTACCACCATCACTACCACCACCACCATCACTATCACCATCACCATCACTACCACCATCACTACCACCACCACTACCACCATCACCATCACCATCACCATCACTACCACCATCACTATCACCATCACCATCACTACCACCATCACTACCACCACCACTACCACCATCACCATCACCATCACCATCACTACCACCATCACTACCACCACCACCATCACTACCACCATCACTATCACCATCACCATCACTACCATCATCACTATCACCATCACTACCACCATCACTATCACCATCACTACCACCATCACTACCACCATCACCATCACTACCACCATCACTATCACCATCACCATCACTACCACCATCACTACCATCATCACTATCACCATCACTACCACCATCACTATCACCACCACCATCACTACCACCATCACTATCACCATCACTACCACCATCACTACCACCATCACCATCACTACCACCATCACTATCACCATCACCATCACTACCACCATCACTACCATCATCACTATCACCATCACTACCACCATCACTATCACCACCACCATCACCACCACCATCACTACCACCATCACTACCACCATCACTACCACCATCACTACCACCATCACTACCACCATCACCACCACCATCACTACCACCATCACCATCACTACCACCATCACTACCACCATCACTACCACCATCACTACCACCATCACTACCACCACCACCATCACCACCACCATCACTACCACCATCACTACCACCATCACTACCACCATCACTATCACCATCACTACCACCATCACTATCACCACCACCATCACTACCACCATCACTACCACCATCACTACCACCATCACTACCACCATCACTACCACCATCACCACCACCATCACTACCACCATCACCATCACTACCACCATCACTACCACCATCACTACCACCACCACCATCACTATCACCATCACTACCACCATCACTACCACCATCACTACCACCATCACTACCACCATCACCATCACTACCACCATCACTACCACCATCACTACCACCACCACCATCACTACCACCATCACTACCACCATCACCACCACCATCACTACCACCATCACTACCACCATCACCATCACTACCACCATCACTACCACCATCACTACCACCACCACCATCACTATCACCATCACTACCACCATCACCACCACCATCACTACCACCATCACTACCACCATCACCATCACTACCACCATCACTACCACCATCACTACCACCACCACCATCACTATCACCATCACTACCACCATCACCACCACCATCACTACCACCATCACTACCACCATCACCATCACCACCACCATCACTACCACCATCACTACCACCACCACCATCACTATCACCATCACTACCACCATCACCACCACCATCACTACCACCATCACTACCACCATCACCATCACTACCACCATCACTACCACCATCACTACCACCACCACCATCACCATCACCATCACTACCACCATCACTACCACCATCACTACCACCACCACCATCACTACCACCATCACTATCACCATCACTATCACCATCACTACCACCATCACTATCACCATCACCATCACTACCACCATCACTATCACCATCACTACCACCATCACTATCACCATCACTACCACCATCACTACCACCATCACTACCACCATCACCATCACTACCACCATCACCATCACTACCACCATCACTACCACCATCACTACCACCATCACTACCACCATCACTACCACCATCACTACCACCATCACCATCACTACCACCATCACCATCACCATCACTACCACTATCACTACCACCATCACCATCACCATCACTACCACCATCACTACCACCATCACACCATCCCCATCACCATCACTACCACCATCACTACCACCATCACTACCACCATCACTACCACCATCACCATCACTACCACCATCACTACCACCATCACTACCACCATCACTACCACCATCACCATCACTACCACCATCACTATCACCATCACTACCACCATCACTACCACCATCACCATCACTACCACCACCACCATCACTACCACCATCACCATCACTACCACCATCACTACCACCATCACTACCACCATCACTATCACCATCACCATCACTACCACCATCACCATCACTACCACCATCACCATCACTACCACCATCACTACCACCATCACTATCACCATCACTACCACCATCACCACCACCATCACCATCACTATCACCACCACCATCACTACCACCATCACTACCACCATCACTACCACCATCACTACCACCATCACCATCACTACCACCATCACTATCACCATCACTACCACCATCACCATCACTACCACCATCACTATCACCATCACTACCACCATCACTACCACCATCACCATCACTACCACCATCACCATCACCATCACTACCACTATCACCACCACCATCACTACCACCATCACCATCACTACCACCATCACTATCACCATCACTATCACCATCACTACCACCATCACTATCACCATCACTACCACCATCACCATCACTACCACCATCACCATCACCATCACTACCACTATCACCACCACCATCACTACCACCATCACTACCACCATCACTACCATCACCACCACACCATCACTACCACCATCACTACCACCATCACCATCATCAGCATCACTACCACCATCACTACCACCATCACTACCACCATCACTACCACCATCACCACCACCATTACTACCACCATCACTACCACCATCACCATCACCATCACTACCACCATCACCATCACTACCACCATCACTATCACCATCACTACCACCATCACCATCACTACCACCATCACTACCACCATCACTACCACCATCACTACCACCATCACTACCACCATCACTATCACCATCACTACCATCACCACCATCACCATCACTACCACCATCACTATCACCATCACTATCACCATCACCATCACTACCACCATCACTACCACCATCACTACCACCATCACTACCACCATCACTACCACCATCACTACCACCATCACTACCACCATCACTACCACCATCACCATCACTACCACCATCACTACCACCATCACTACCACCATCACCACCACCATCACTACCACCATCACTACCACCATCACTACCACCATCACCATCACTACCACCATCACTACCACCATCACTACCACCATCACTACCACCATCACCATCACTACCACCATCACTACCACCATCACCACCACCATCACCATCACTACCACCATCACTACCACCATCACCACCACCATCACCATCACTACCACCATCACCACCACCATCACTACCACCACCACCATCACCATCACTATCACTACCACCATCACTATCACCATCACTACCACCATCACTATCACCATCACTACCACCATCACTATCACCATCACCATCACCATCACTACCACCATCACTACCACCATCACTACCACCATCACTATCACCATCACTACCACCATCACTATCACCATCACTACCACCATCACTATCACCATCACTATCACCATCACTACCACCATCACTACCACCATCACTACCACCATCACTACCACCATCACTATCACCATCACCATCACTACCACCATCACTACCACCATCACTACCACCATCACTACCACCATCACCATCACTACCACCATCACTACCACCATCACCACCACCATCACTATCACCATCACTACCACCATCACCATCACTACCACCATCACTACCACCATCACTACCACCATCACTACCACCATCACTACCACCATCACTACCACCATCACTACCACCATCACTACCACCATCACTACCACCATCACTATCAC
>NW_027621506.1:102500-137101 GCF_964198595.1 Lampetra fluviatilis | reverse complement strand
GAGGAGCTACTGGGGGGAGGAGCTACACAACACGCTGGAGCTGTGGTGGGTGGGGGTGGGTGGGGGGGGTAGGGGGAGGAGCTACTGGGGGGAGGAGCTACACAACACGCTGGAGCTGTGGTGGGTGGGGGTGGGTGGGGGGGGTAGGGGGAGGAGCTACTGGGGGAGGAGCTACTGGGGGGAGGAGCTACACAACACGCTGGAGCTGTGGTGGGTGGGGGTGGGGGTGGGTGGGGGGGGTAGGGGGAGGAGCTACTGGGGGAGGAGCTACTGGGGGGAGGTGCTACACAACACGCTGGAGCTGTGGTGGGTGGGGGTGGGGGGGTAGGGGGAGGAGCTACTGGGGGAGGAGCTACTGGGGGGAGGAGCTACACAACACGCTGGAGCTGTGGTGGGTGGGGGTGGGTGGGGGGGGTAGGGGGAGGAGCTACTGGGGGAGGAGCTACTAGGGGGAGGAGCTACACAACACGCTGGAGCTGTGGTGGGTGGGGGTGGGGGTGGGTGGGGGGGGTAGGGGGAGGAGCTACTGGGGGAGGAGCTACTGGGGGGAGGTGCTACACAACACGCTGGAGCTGTGGTGGGTGGGGGTGGGGGGGTAGGGGGAGGAGCTACTGGGGGAGGAGCTACTGGGGGGAGGAGCTACACAACACGCTGGAGCTGTGGTGGGTGGGGGTGGGGGGGGGTAGGGGGAGGAGCTACTGGGGGAGGAGCTACTGGGGGGAGGAGCTACACAACACGCTGGAGCTGTGGTGGGTGGGGGTGGGGGTGGGTGGGGGGGGTAGGGGGAGGAGCTACTGGGGGAGGAGCTACTGGGGGGAGGTGCTACACAACACGCTGGAGCTGTGGTGGGTGGGGGTGGGGGGGTAGGGGGAGGAGCTACTGGGGGAGGAGCTACTGGGGGGAGGTGCTACACAACACGCTGGAGCTGTGGTGGGTGGGGGTGGGGGTGGGTGGGGGGGGGTAGGGGGCGGAGCTACTGGGGGAGGAGCTACTGGGGGGAGGAGCTACACAACACGCTGGAGCTGTGGTGGGTGGGGGTGGGTGGGGGGGGGGTAGGGGGAGGAGCTACTGGGGGAGGAGCTACTGGGGGAGGAGCTACTGGGGGGAGGAGCTACACAACACGCTGGAGCTGTGGTGGGTGGGGGGGGGTGGTGGGTGGGGGGGGTGGAGAGAGGGGGGTGGGGTGTGAGTGACTGAGTGACTGAGTGACTGAGTGAGTGAGTGGGTGAGTGAGTGACTGAGTAAGTGAGTGACTGAGTGACTGACTGAGTGACTGAGTGAGTGCCTGAGTGAGTGACTGAGTGACTGACTGAGTGATTGACTGAGTGAGTGAGTGACTGACTGAGTGAGTGACTGACTGAGTGACTGACTGACTGACTGAGTGAGTGACTGAGTGACTGACTGAGTGACTGAGTGAATGCCTGACTGAGTGACTGAGTGACACTTGCCCTGTGTCTGACTCTAGCTTGTCACACAACTCGCTGGGTGACGCGGGGGTGAAGCTTCTCTGTGGAGTTCTCAAACGCAGTGACTGCTCCATACAAGAGATGGGGTGAGTCACTGCGTGTGTCACTGTGTCACTGTGGGTGAGTCACTGTGTGTGTCACTGTGGGTGAGTCACTGTGTGTCACTGTGTGTGTGTGTGTCACTGTGGGTGAGTCACTGTGTGTCACTGTGTGTCACTGTGTGTCACTGTGTCACTGTGGGTGAGTCACTGTTTGTCACTGTGTGTGTGTGTGTCACTGTGGGTGAGTCACTGTGTGTCACTGTGTGTCACTGTGTCACTGTGGGTGAGTCACTGTGTGTCACTGTGTGTCACTGTGTCACTGTGGGTGAGTCACTGTGTGTCACTGTGTGTGTGTGTGTCACTGTGGGTGAGTCACTGTGTGTCACTGTGTGTCACTGTGTCACTGTGGGTGAGTCACTGTGTGTCACTGTGTGTCACTGTGTCACTGTGGGTGAGTCACTGTGTGTCACTGTGTGTCACTGTGTCACTGTGGGTGAGTCACTGTGTGTCACTGTGTGTGTCACTGTGTCACTGTGGGTGAGTCACTGTGTGTCACTGTGTGTGTCACTGTGTCACTGTGGGTGAGTCACTGTGTGTCACTGTGTGTCACTGTGTCACTGTGGGTGAGTCACTGTGTGTCACTGTGTGTCACTGTGTCACTGTGGGTGAGTCACTGTGTGTCACTGTGTGTCACTGTGTCACTGTGGGTGAGTCACTGTGTGTCACTGTGTGTGTCACTGTGTCACTGTGGGTGAGTCACTGTGTGTCACTGTGTGTCACTGTGTCACTGTGGGTGAGTCACTGTGTGTCACTGTGTGTCACTGTGTGTCACTGTGTCACTGTGGGTGAGTCACTGTGTGTCACTGTGTGTGTCACTGTGTCACTGTGTCACTGTGTGTGCGTGTGTCACTGTGTGTGTGTGTCAGTGTGTGACACTGTGTGTGTGTGACACTGTGTGTGTGTCAGTGTGTGTGTGACACTGTGTGTGTGTCACTGTGTGTGTGTGTGACACTGTGTGTGTGTCAGTGTGTGTCACTGTGTGTGTGTGTGACACTGTGTGTGTGACTGTGTGTGTCACTGTGTCACTGTGGGTGAGTCACTGTGTGTCACTGTGTGTCACTGTGTGTCACTGTGTCACTGTGGGTGAGTCACTGTGTGTCACTGTGTGTGTCACTGTGTCACTGTGTCACTGTGTGTGCGTGTGTCACTGTGTGTGTGTGTCAGTGTGTGACACTGTGTGTGTGTGACACTGTGTGTGTGTCAGTGTGTGTGTGACACTGTGTGTGTGTCACTGTGTGTGTGTGTGACACTGTGTGTGTGTCAGTGTGTGTCACTGTGTGTGTGTGTGACACTGTGTGTGTGACTGTGTGTGTCACTGTGTGTGTGTGTGTTACTGTGTGTGTGTGTCACTGTGTGTGTGTGTCACTGTGTGTGTTACTGTGTGTGTGTCACTGTGTGTGTCACTGTGTGTGTGTCACTGTGTGTGTGTGTCACTGTGTGTGTGTGTCACTGTGTGTGTGTGTGTGTCACTGTGTGTGTGTGTCACTGTGTGTGTGTGTCACTGTGTGTGTGTGTGTGTCACTGTGTGTGTGTCACTGTGTGTGTGTGTTACTGTGTGTGTGTGTCACTGTGTGTGTGTGTCACTGTGTGTGTGTGTGTCACTGTGTGTGTGTCACTGTGTGTGAGTCACTGTGTGTGTGTATCACTGTGTGTGTCACTGTGTGTGTGTGTCACTGTGTGTGAGTCACTGTGTGTGAGTCACTGTGTGTGTCACTGTGTGTGTGTCACTGTGTGTGTGTCACTGTGTGTGTAACTGTGTCACTGTGTGTGTGTGTTACTGTGTGTGTGTCACTGTGTGTGTGTCACTGTGTGTGTGTGTCACTGTGTGTGTGTGTGTGTCACTGTGTGTGTGTCACTGTGTGTGTGTGTCACTGTGTGTGTGTGTCACTGTGTGTGTGTCACTGTGTGTGTAACTGTGTCACTGTGTGTGTGAGTCACTGTGTGTGAGTCACTGTGTGTGTCACTGTGTGTGTGTCACTGTGTGTGTGTGTCACTGTGTGTGTGTCACTGTGTGTGTGTCACTGTGTGTGTGTCACTGTGTGTGTGTGTGTTTGTCACTGTGTGTGTGTGTGTCACTGTGTGTGTGTGTCACTGTGTGTGTGTGTCTGTGTGTGTGTCACTGTGTGTGTGTGTGTCACTGTGTGTGTGTCACTGTGTGTGTGTGTGTCACTGTGTGTGTGTCACTGTGTGTGTGTGTGTCACTGTGTGTGTGTCACTGTGTGTGTGTGTGTCACTGTGTGTGTGTGTCACTGTGTGTGTGTCACTGTGTGGCGCTGTGTGTGTGTCACTGTGTGTGTGTGTCTGTGTGTGTGTCACTGTGTGTGTGTCACTGTGTGTGTGTGTCACTGTGTGTGTCTGTGTGTTTGTCACTGTGTGTGTGTCACTGTGTGTGTGTGTGTCACTGTGTGTGTGTGTCACTGTGTGTGTGTGTCACTGTGTGTGTGTGTCACTGTGTGTGTGTCACTGTGTGTGTGTGTGTCACTGTGTGTGTGTGTCACTGTGTGTGTGTCACTGTGTGGCGCTGTGTGTGTGTGTCTGTGTGTGTGTCACTGTGTGTGTGTCACTGTGTGTGTGTGTGTCACTGTGTGTGTGTGTGTGTCACTGTGTGTGTGTGTCACTGTGTGTGTGTGTCACTGTGTGTGTGTGTCACTGTGTGTGTGTGTCACTGTGTGTGAGTCACTGTGTGTGTGTATCACTGTGTGTGTGTGTGTCACTGTGTGTGTGTGTCACTGTGTGTGAGTCACTGTGTGTGAGTCACTGTGTGTGTCACTGTGTGTGTGTCACTGTGTGTGTGTCACTGTGTGTGTCACTGTGTCACTGTGTGTGTGTGTTACTGTGTGTGTGTCACTGTGTGTGTGTCACTGTGTGTGTGTGTCACTGTGTGTGTGTGTGTGTCACTGTGTGTGTGTCACTGTGTGTGTGTGTCACTGTGTGTGTAACTGTGTCACTGTGTGTGTGAGTCACTGTGTGTGAGTCACTGTGTGTGTCACTGTGTGTGTGTCACTGTGTGTGTGTGTCACTGTGTGTGTGTCACTGTGTGTGTGTCACTGTGTGTGTGTCACTGTGTGTGTGTGTGTTTGTCACTGTGTGTGTGTGTGTCACTGTGTGTGTGTGTCACTGTGTGTGTGTGTCTGTGTGTGTGTCACTGTGTGTGTGTGTGTCACTGTGTGTGTGTCACTGTGTGTGTGTGTGTCACTGTGTGTGTGTCACTGTGTGTGTGTGTGTCACTGTGTGTGTGTCACTGTGTGTGTGTGTGTCACTGTGTGTGTGTGTCACTGTGTGTGTGTCACTGTGTGGCGCTGTGTGTGTGTCACTGTGTGTGTGTGTCTGTGTGTGTGTCACTGTGTGTGTGTGTCACTGTGTGTGTGTTTGTCACTGTGTGTGTGTCACTGTGTGGCGCTGTGTGTGTGTCACTGTGTGTGTGTGTGTCACTGTGTGTGTGTCACTGTGTGTGTGTGTGTCACTGTGTGTGTGTCACTGTGTGTGTGTGTGTCACTGTGTGTGTGTCACTGTGTGTGTGTGTGTCACTGTGTGTGTGTCACTGTGTGTGTCACTGTGTGTGTGTCACTGTGTGTGTGTGTGTCACTGTGTGTGTGTCACTGTGTGTGTGTGTCACTGTGTGTGTGTCACTGTGTGTGTGTGTGTCACTGTGTGTGTGTTTGTCACTGTGTGTGTGTCACTGTGTGTGTGTCACTGTGTGTGTGTGTCACTGTGTGGCGCTGTGTGTGTGTCACTGTGTGTGTCACTGTGTGTGTGTCACTGTGTGTGTCTCACTGTGTGTGTCACTGTGTGTGTGTCACTGTGTGTGTGTGTCACTGTGTGTGTGTCACTGTGTGTGTGTCACTGTGTGTGTGTGTTACTGTGTGTATGTGTCACTGTGTGTGTGTGTCACTGTGTGTGTTACTGTGTGTGTGTCACTGTGTGTGTCACTGTGTGTGTGTCACTGTGTGTGTGTGTCACTGTGTGTGTGTGTCACTGTGTGTGTGTGTGTGTCACTGTGTGTGTGTGTCACTGTGTGTGTGTGTCACTGTGTGTGTGTGTGTGTCACTGTGTGTGTGTCACTGTGTGTGTGTGTTACTGTGTGTGTGTGTCACTGTGTGTGTGTGTCACTGTGTGTGTGTGTGTCACTGTGTGTGTGTCACTGTGTGTGAGTCACTGTGTGTGTGTATCACTGTGTGTGTCACTGTGTGTGTGTGTCACTGTGTGTGAGTCACTGTGTGTGAGTCACTGTGTGTGTCACTGTGTGTGTGTCACTGTGTGTGTGTCACTGTGTGTGTAACTGTGTCACTGTGTGTGTGTGTTACTGTGTGTGTGTCACTGTGTGTGTGTCACTGTGTGTGTGTGTCACTGTGTGTGTGTGTGTGTCACTGTGTGTGTGTCACTGTGTGTGTGTGTCACTGTGTGTGTGTGTCACTGTGTGTGTGTCACTGTGTGTGTAACTGTGTCACTGTGTGTGTGAGTCACTGTGTGTGAGTCACTGTGTGTGTCACTGTGTGTGTGTCACTGTGTGTGTGTGTCACTGTGTGTGTGTCACTGTGTGTGTGTCACTGTGTGTGTGTCACTGTGTGTGTGTGTGTTTGTCACTGTGTGTGTGTGTGTCACTGTGTGTGTGTGTCACTGTGTGTGTGTGTCTGTGTGTGTGTCACTGTGTGTGTGTGTGTCACTGTGTGTGTGTCACTGTGTGTGTGTGTGTCACTGTGTGTGTGTCACTGTGTGTGTGTGTGTCACTGTGTGTGTGTCACTGTGTGTGTGTGTGTCACTGTGTGTGTGTGTCACTGTGTGTGTGTCACTGTGTGGCGCTGTGTGTGTGTCACTGTGTGTGTGTGTCTGTGTGTGTGTCACTGTGTGTGTGTCACTGTGTGTGTGTGTCACTGTGTGTGTCTGTGTGTTTGTCACTGTGTGTGTGTCACTGTGTGTGTGTGTGTCACTGTGTGTGTGTGTCACTGTGTGTGTGTGTCACTGTGTGTGTGTGTCACTGTGTGTGTGTCACTGTGTGTGTGTGTGTCACTGTGTGTGTGTGTCACTGTGTGTGTGTCACTGTGTGGCGCTGTGTGTGTGTGTCTGTGTGTGTGTCACTGTGTGTGTGTCACTGTGTGTGTGTGTGTCACTGTGTGTGTGTGTGTGTCACTGTGTGTGTGTGTCACTGTGTGTGTGTCACTGTGTGTGTGTGTGTCACTGTGTGTGTGTGTGTGTCACTGTGTGTGTGTGTCACTGTGTGTGTGTGTCACTGTGTGTGTGTGTGAGTCACTGTGTGTGTGTATCACTGTGTGTGTGTGTGTCACTGTGTGTGTGTGTCACTGTGTGTGAGTCACTGTGTGTGAGTCACTGTGTGTGTCACTGTGTGTGTGTCACTGTGTGTGTGTCACTGTGTGTGTCACTGTGTCACTGTGTGTGTGTGTTACTGTGTGTGTGTCACTGTGTGTGTGTCACTGTGTGTGTGTGTCACTGTGTGTGTGTGTGTGTCACTGTGTGTGTGTCACTGTGTGTGTGTGTCACTGTGTGTGTAACTGTGTCACTGTGTGTGTGAGTCACTGTGTGTGAGTCACTGTGTGTGTCACTGTGTGTGTGTCACTGTGTGTGTGTGTCACTGTGTGTGTGTCACTGTGTGTGTGTCACTGTGTGTGTGTCACTGTGTGTGTGTGTGTTTGTCACTGTGTGTGTGTGTGTCACTGTGTGTGTGTGTCACTGTGTGTGTGTGTCTGTGTGTGTGTCACTGTGTGTGTGTGTGTCACTGTGTGTGTGTCACTGTGTGTGTGTGTGTCACTGTGTGTGTGTCACTGTGTGTGTGTGTGTCACTGTGTGTGTGTCACTGTGTGTGTGTGTGTCACTGTGTGTGTGTGTCACTGTGTGTGTGTCACTGTGTGGCGCTGTGTGTGTGTCACTGTGTGTGTGTGTCTGTGTGTGTGTCACTGTGTGTGTGTGTCACTGTGTGTGTGTTTGTCACTGTGTGTGTGTCACTGTGTGGCGCTGTGTGTGTGTCACTGTGTGTGTGTGTGTCACTGTGTGTGTGTCACTGTGTGTGTGTGTGTCACTGTGTGTGTGTCACTGTGTGTGTGTGTGTCACTGTGTGTGTGTCACTGTGTGTGTGTGTGTCACTGTGTGTGTGTCACTGTGTGTGTCACTGTGTGTGTGTCACTGTGTGTGTGTGTGTCACTGTGTGTGTGTCACTGTGTGTGTGTGTCACTGTGTGTGTGTCACTGTGTGTGTGTGTGTCACTGTGTGTGTGTTTGTCACTGTGTGTGTGTCACTGTGTGTGTGTCACTGTGTGTGTGTGTCACTGTGTGGCGCTGTGTGTGTGTCACTGTGTGTGTCACTGTGTGTGTGTCACTGTGTGTGTCTCACTGTGTGTGTCACTGTGTGTGTGTCACTGTGTGTGTGTGTCACTGTGTGTGTGTCACTGTGTGTGTGTCACTGTGTGTGTGTGTGTCACTGTGTGTGTGTCACTGTGTGGCGCTGTGTGTGTGTCACTGTGTGTGTGTGTGTCACTGTGTGTGTGTCACTGTGTGTGTGTCACTGTGTGTTTGTCACTGTGTGTTTGTCACTGTGTGTGTGTCACTGTGTGTGTGTGTGTCACTGTGTGTTTGTCACTGTGTGTGTGTGTGTCACTGTGTGTGTGTCACTGTGTGTGTGTGTGTCACTGTGTGTTTGTCACTGTGTGTGTGTGTGTCACTGTGTGTGTGTCACTGTGTGGCGCTGTGTGTGTGTCACTGTGTGTGTGACACTGTCTGTGTATCACTGTGTGTGTGTCACTGTGTGTGTGTGTCACTGTGTGTGTGTCACTGTGTGTGTCACTGTGTGTGTGTCACTGTGTGTGTGTCACTGTGTGTGTCACTGTGTGTGTGTCACTGTGTGTGTCACTGTGTTTGTCACTGTGTGTGTGTGTGTCACTGTGTGTGTGTCACTGTGTGTGTGTCACTGTGTGTGTCACTGTGTTTGTCACTGTGTGTGTGTGTGTCACTGTGTGTGTAACTGTGTCACTGTGTGTGTGAGTCACTGTGTGTGTGTCACTGTGTGTGTGTCACTGTGTGTGTGTCACTGTGTGTATCACTGTGTGTGTGTGTGTCACTGTGTGTGTGTGTCACTGTCTCACTGTGTGTGTGTCACTGTGTGTGTCACTGTGTGTGAGTCACTGTGTGTGAGTCACTGTGTGTGTCACTGTGTGTGTGTCACTGTGTGTGTGTCACTGTGTGTGTCACTGTGTGTGTGTGTCACTGTGTGTGAGTCACTGTGTGTGTGTCACTGTGTGTGTCACTGTGTGTGTGTCACTGTGTGTGTGTGTCACTGTGTGTGTGTCACTGTGTGTGTCACTGTGTGTGTGTCACTGTGTGTGTGTGTCACTGTCTCACTGTGTGTGTATCACTGTGTGTGTGTCACTGTGTGTGTCACTGTGTGTGTGTGTCACTGTGTGTGAGTCACTGTGTGTGAGTCACTGTGTGTGTCACTGTGTGTGTATCACTGTGTGTGTGTCACTGTGTGTGTGTCACTGTGTGTGTGTGTCACTGTGTGTGTGTCACTGTGTGTGTCACTGTGTGTGTGTGTGTCACTGTGTGTGTGTCACTGTGTGTGTGTCACTGTGTGTGTGTCACTGTGTGTGTCACTGTGTGTGTGTCACTGTGTGTGTGTCACTGTGTGTGTCACTGTGTGTGTCACTGTGTGTGTGTGTGTCACTGTGTGTGAGTCACTGTGTGTGAGTCACTGTGTGTGTCACTGTGTGTGTGTCACTGTGTGTGTGTCACTGTGTGTGTGTCACTGTGTGTGTCACTGTGTGTGTGAGTCACTGTGTGTGAGTCACTGTGTGTGTCACTGTGTGTGTGTCACTGTGTGTGTGTCACTGTGTGTGTGTCACTGTGTGTGTGTGTCACTGTGTGTGTGTGTGTGTCACTGTGTGTGTGTGTCACTGTGTGTGTATGTCACTGTGTGTGTGTCACTGTGTGTGTAACTGTGTCACTGTGTGTGTGAGTCACTGTGTGTGAGTCACTGTGTGTGAGTCACTGTGTGTGTGTGTCACTGTGTGTGTGTCACTGTGTGTGTGTCACTGTGTGTGTGTCACTGTGTGTGTGTGTCACTGTGTGTGTGTGTGTGTCACTGTGTGTGTGTCACTGTGTGTGTGTCACTGTGTGTGTGTGTCACTGTGTGTGTGTGTCACTGTGTGTGTGTGTCACTGTGTGTGTGTCACTGTGTGTGTGTTTGTCACTGTGTGTGTGAGTCACTGTGTGTGTGTCACTGTGTGTGTCACTGTGTGTGTCACTGTGTGTGTGTGTCACTGTGTGTGAGTCACTGTGTGTGTGTCACTGTGTGTGTCACTGTGTGTGTGTGTCACTGTGTGTGTCACTGTGTGTGTGTGTCACTGTGTGTGTGTCACTGTGTGTGAGTCACTGTGTGTGTCACTGTGTGTGTATCACTGTGTGTGTGTCACTGTGTGTGTCACTGTGTGTGTGTGTCACTGTGTGTGAGTCACTGTGTGTGTCACTGTGTGTGTGTCACTGTGTGTGTGTCACTGTGTGTGTGTCACTGTGTGTGTGTGTCACTGTGTGTGTGTGTGTGTCACTGTGTGTGTGTGTCACTGTGTGTGAGTCACTGTGTGTGTGTCACTGTGTGTGTGTGTCTGTGTGTGTGTCACTGTGTGTGTGTCACTGTGTGTGTGTCACTGTGTGTGTGTGTCACTGTGTGTGTGTGTCTGTGTGTGTGTCACTGTGTGTGTGTCACTGTGTGTGTGTCACTGTGTGTGTGTGTCACTGTGTGTGTGTCACTGTGTGTGTGTCACTGTGTGTGTCACTGTGTGTGTGTCACTGTGTGTGAGTCACTGTGTGTGTCACTGTGTGTGTGTGTGTCACTGTGTGTGTCACTGTGTGTGTCACTGTGTGTGTGTCACTGTGTGTGTGTCACTGTGTGTGTCACTGTGTGTGTCACTGTGTGTGTGTCACTGTGTGTGTCACTGTGTGTGAGTCACTGTGTGTGAGTCACTGTGTGTGTCACTGTGTGTGTGTCACTGTGTGTGTCACTGTGTGTGTGAGTCACTGTGTGTGAGTCACTGTGTGTGTCACTGTGTGTGTGTCACTGTGTGTGTGTGTCACTGTGTGTGTGTGTGTGTCACTGTGTGTGTGTGTCACTGTGTGTGTATGTCACTGTGTGTGTGTCACTGTGTGTGTAACTGTGTCACTGTGTGTGTGAGTCACTGTGTGTGAGTCACTGTGTGTGAGTCACTGTGTGTGTGTGTGTGTCACTGTGTGTGTGTGTCACTGTGTGTGTGTCACTGTGTGTGTGTGTCACTGTGTGTGTGTGTGTGTCACTGTGTGTGTGTCACTGTGTGTGTGTCACTGTGTGTGTGTGTCACTGTGTGTGTGTGTCACTGTGTGTGTGTGTCACTGTGTGTGTGTCACTGTGTGTGTGTTTGTCACTGTGTGTGTGAGTCACTGTGTGTGTGTCACTGTGTGTGTGTGTCACTGTGTGTGTGTGTCACTGTGTGTGTGTGTCACTGTGTGTGTGTCACTGTGTGTGTGTGTCACTGTGTGTGTGTCACTGTGTGTGTGTTTGTCACTGTGTGTGTGTATCACTGTGTGTGTGTCACTGTGTGTGTGTGTCACTGTGTGTGTGAGTCACTGTGTGTGTGTCACTGTGTGTGTCACTGTGTGTGTGTCACTGTGTGTGTGTCACTGTGTGTGTGTCACTGTGTGTGTAACTGTGTCACTGTGTGTGTGAGTCACTGTGTGTGAGTCACTGTGTGTGTCACTGTGTGTGTGTCACTGTGTGTGTGTCACTGTGTGTATCACTGTGTGTGTGTGTCACTGTGTGTGTCACTGTGTCACTGTGTGTGTGTCACTGTGTGTGTGTGTGTGTCACTGTGTCACTGTGTGTGTGTCACTGTGTGTGTCACTGTGTTACTGTGTGTGTCACTGTGTGTATCACTGTGTGTGTGTCACTGTGTGTGTGTGTCACTGTGTGTGTGTCACTGTGTGTGTGTCACTGTGTCACTGTGTGTGTGTCACTGTGTGTGTGTGTGTGTCACTGTGTCACTGTGTGTGTGTCACTGTGTGTGTCACTGTGTGTATCACTGTGTGTGTGTCACTGTGTGTGTGTCACTGTGTGTGTATGTATGTGTGTGTGTGTCACTGTGTCACTGTGTGTGTGTCACTGTGTCACTGTGTGTGTGTCACTGTGTGTGTGTCACTGTGTCACTGTGTGTGTGTCACTGTGTGTGTGTCACTGTGTCACTGTGTGTGTCACTGTGTGTATCACTGTGTGTGTGTGTCACTGTGTCACTGTGTGTGTGTCACTGTGTGTGTGTCACTGTGTCACTGTGTGTGTCACTGTGTGTATCACTGTGTGTATCACTGTGTGTGTCACTGTGTGTGTGTCACTGTGTGTGTGTCACTGTGTCACTGTGTGTGTGTCACTGTGTCACTGTGTGTGTGTCACTGTGTGTGTGTCACTGTGTGTGTGTCACTGTGTCACTGTGTGTGTCACTGTGTGTATCACTGTGTGTGTGTGTGTGTCACTGTGTCACTGTGTGTGTCACTGTGTGTGTGTGTCACTGTGTGTGTGTCACTGTGTGTGTGTCACTGTGTGTGTCACTGTGTGTGTGTCACTGTGTCACTGTGTGTGTGTCACTGTGTGTGTGTCACTGTGTGTGTATCACTGTGTGTGTGTCACTGTGTGTGTGTCACTGTGTGTGTATGTATGTGTGTGTGTGTCACTGTGTGTGTGTGTGTGTGTCACTGTGTCACTGTGTGTTTGTCACTGTGTGTGTGTCACTGTGTCACTGTGTGTGTGTCACTGTGTGTGTGTCACTGTGTGTGTGTCACTGTGTCACTGTGTGTGTGTCACTGTGTGTGTGTCACTGTGTGTGTGTCACTGTGTGTGTATGTATGTGTGTGTGTCACTGTGTCACTGTGTGTGTGTCACTGTGTGTGTGTCACTGTGTGTGTGTCACTGTGTGTGTGTGTGTGTCACTGTGTCACTGTGTGTGTCACTGTGTGTGTGTCACTGTGTGTGTGTCACTGTGTGTGTCTCACTGTGTGTGTGTGTGTCACTGTGTCACTGTGTGTGTGTCACTGTGTGTGTGTCACTGTGTGTGTGTCACTGTGTGTGTGTCACTGTGTGTGTGTCACTGTGTCACTGTGTGTGTGTCACTGTGTGTGTCACTGTGTGTGTCACTGTGTGTGTGTCACTGTGTGTGTCACTGTGTGTGTGTCACTGTGTGTGTGTCACTGTGTGTGTCACTGTGTGTGTCACTGTGTGTGTGTCACTGTGTCACTGTGTGTGTGTCACTGTGTGTGTCACTGTGTGTGTGTCACTGTGTCACTGTGTGTGTATGTATGTGTGTGTGTCACTGTGTGTGTGTCACTGTGTGTGTGTCACTGTGTGTGTATGTATGTGTGTGTGTCACTGTGTGTGTATGTATGTGTGTGTGTCACTGTGTGTGTATCACTGTGTGTGTGCCACTGTGTGTGTATCACTGTGTCACTGTGTGTGTGTCACTGTGTCACTGTGTGTGTGTCACTGTGTGTGTGTCACTGTGTGTGTGTCACTGTGTCACTGTGTGTGTGTCACTGTGTGTGTGTCACTGTGTGTGTCTCCAGGCTGTGTTCCAACTCGCTCACCGATGCGTGCGTCCCAGCGCTGCTAGATGCACTCCGACTCAATCGCAGTCTGCGAATCATCTGGTGAGTCTCACAGACTCACACACAGACTCACACAGACTCACACAGAGAGTCATAGACTCACACAGAGAGTCATAGACTCACACAGACTCACACAGACTCACACAGACTCACACAGAGACACACAGAGACACACAGACTCACACAGACTCACACAGACTCACACAGAGACACACAGAGACTCACAGACTCACACACAGACCCACAGACTCACACAGAGACACACAGACTCACACAGAGACGCACAGACTCACACAGAGACCCACAGACTCACACAGAGACCCATAGACTCACACAGAGACGCACAGACTCACACACAGACCCACAGACTCACACAGAGACCCATAGACTCACACAGAGACGCACAGACTCACACAGAGACCCACAGACTCACACAGAGACCCATAGACTCACACAGAGAGTCATAGACTCACACACAGACTCACACAGACTCACACAGAGACCCATAGACTCACACAGAGAGTCATAGACTCACACAGAGACCCACACAGACTCACACAGAGAGTCATAGACTCACACAGAGAGTCATAGACTCACACAGAGAGTCATAGACTCACACAGAGACCCATAGACTCACACAGACTCACACAGAGACTCACACAGAGACACATAGACTCACACAGAGACCCATAGACTCACACAGAGACTCACAGACTCACACAGAGACTCACACAGACTCACACAGAGAGTCATAGACTCACACAGAGAGTCATAGACTCACACAGAGACCCATAGACTCACACAGAGACCCATAGACTCACACAGAGACCCATAGACTCACACAGAGACACATAGACTCACACAGAGACCCATAGACTCACACAGAGACCCATATACTCACACAGAGACTCACACAGACTCACACAGAGACACATAGACTCACACAGAGACCCATAGACTCACACAGAGACACACAGACTCACACAGAGACACATAGACTCACACAGAGACACATAGACTCACACAGAGACCCATAGACTCACACAGAGACCCATAGACTCACGCAGAGACCCGTAGACTCACACAGAGACCCATAGACTCACACAGAGACACAAAGACTCACACAGAGACACATAGACTCACACAGAGACACATAGACACCCATAGACTCACACAGAGACACATAGACTCACACAGAGACACATAGACTCACACAGAGACCCGTAGACTCACACAGAGACCCACAAACTCACACAGAGACCCATAGACTCACACAGAGACACATAGACTCACACAGAGACCCGTAGACTCACACAGAGACCCATAGACTCACACAGAGACCCATAGACTCACACAGAGACCCATAGAATCACACAGAGACACATAGACTCACACAGAGACCCATAGACTCACACAGAGACCCATAGACTAACACAGAGAACCATAGACTCACACACAGACTCACACAGAGACCCATAGACTCACACAGAGACCCATAGACTCACACAGAGACCCATAGACTCACACAGAGACACATAGACTCATACAGAGACCCATAGACTCACACAGAGACCCATAGACTCACACAGAGACCCATAGACTCACGCAGAGACTCATAGACTCACACAGAGACCCATAGACTCACACAGAGACCCATAGACTCACACAGAGACCCATAGACTCACACAGAGGCCCATAGACTCACACAGAGACCCATAGACTCACACAGAGACCCATAGACTCACACAGAGACCCATAGACTCACACAGAGACACATAGACTCACACAGAGACACACAGACTCACACAGAGACCCATAGACTCACACAGAGACACATAGACTCACACAGAGACCCATAGACTCACACAGAGACCCATAGACTCACACAGAGACCCATAGACTCACACAGAGACCCATAGACTCACACAGAGACGCACAGACTCACACAAAGACACACAGACTCACACAGAGACCCATAGACTCACACAGAGACACATAGACTCACACAGAGACCCATAGACTCACACAGAGACCCATAGACTCACACAGAGACCCATAGACTCACACAGAGACACATAGACTCACACAGAGACACACAGACTCACACAGAGACCCATAGACTCACACAGAGACCCATAGACTCACACAGAGGCCCATAGACTCACACAGAGACACATAGACTCACACAGAGACCCATAGACTCACACAGAGACCCATAGACTCACACAGAGACCCATAGACTCACACAGAGACGCACAGACTCACACAAAGACACACAGACTCACACAGAGACCCATAGACTCACACAGAGACACATAGACTCACACAGAGACCCATAGACTCACACAGAGACCCATAGACTCACACAGAGACCCATAGACTCACACAGAGACACATAGACTCACACAGAGACACACAGACTCACACAGAGACCCATAGACTCACACAGAGACACATAGACTCACACACGACCTCCTGTAGACCAGGCGAGGTAGTGAACATCTCCTGCTGTGTCTGTCACTCTCTCTACCACCACCACCACCACCACTACACCACCCCCACCACTACACCACCACCACCACTACACCACCACCACCCCCCCACCACCACCACCACCCCCCCCCCACCACCACCACCATCACTAACACATCATCACCATCATCACCACCACCACCACCCCCACCACCACCCCCCCCACCACCACCCCCCTCCCCCCCCACCACCACCACCCCCACCACCACCCCCCCCACCACCACCCCCCTCCCCCCCCACCACCACCACCCCCACCACCACCACCACCACTACACCACCACCATCACTAACAAATCACAACCATCACTTTCACATCATCACACCACCCCCCCAACCACCACCACCACCACTACACCACAATCACTAACACATCATCACCATCATCACTTACACATCACAACCATCACTTTCACATCATCACCATCACCACCATCACTATCACATCACCCCCCCCCACCCCCCCCACCCCCCCCACCCCCCCCCCCCCACCACACCACCCCACCCCCACTACACCACCATCACCACCATCATCACCATCACCACCACCATCACCACCATCACCACCATCACCACCTCCACCACCACCATCACCACCACCATCACCACCATCACCACCACCACCACCTCCACCACCACCACCTCCACCACCACCATCACCACCATCACCATCACCACCATCACCACCATCACCACCTCCACCACCACCACCTCCACCACCACCACCTCCACCATCACCATCACCACCACCATCACCACCATCACCACCATCACCACCTCCACCACCACCATCACCACCACCACCACCTCCACCACCACCACCTCCACCATCACCATCACCACCACCATCACCTCCATCACCACCACCACCACCTCCACCACCACCACCCCACCCCCACTACACCACCATCACCACCATCATCACCATCATCACTAACACATCACAACCATCACTTTCACATCACCACCCTCACCACCACCACCCCCCTCCACCACCACCATCACCACCATCACCACCATCATCACTAACACATCATCACCATCATCACTAACACATCACCACGATCACCACCACCACCCCCACCACCACCATCACCACCATCACTAACACATCACAACCATCACACCCACCACACCACCACCCCACCCCCCCACCACCCCCCCCCACCACCACCACCCCCCCCCCACCACCACCCCCACCCCCACTACATCACCCCCCCACCACCACCACCACTATCACATCACAACCACCATCACTATCACATCATCACCATCATCACCACCACCCCCACCATCATCACTAACACATCACAACCATCACTTTCACACCACCACCACCCCCCACCCCCCCACCCTCCCCCCCACCCCTCCCCCCCCCCACCCTCACCACCACCACCCCCTCCACCATCATCACCATCATCACTAACACATCACCACGATCACCACCACCACCCCCACCACCACCATCACCACCATCACTAACACATCACAACCATCACACCCCCCACACCACCACCCCACCCCCCCACCACCCCCACCCCCCACCACCACCCCCCCCCCCCACCACCACCCCCACCCCCACTACATCACCATCACCACCATCATCACCACCATCACTATCACAACACAACCACCATCACTATCACATCATCACCATCGTCACCACCACCCCCACCATCATCACTAACACATCACAACCATCACTTTCACACACCCCCCACCCTCCCCCCCACCCCTCCCCCCCCCACCCTCACCACCACCACCCCCTCCACCACCACCACCATCATCACTAACACATCATCACCATCACCCCCACCCCCCCCACCACCACTACCCCCACCACCCCCACCACCACCACTACACCCCCACCACCACCACCCCCCCCCCACCACCCCCACCCCCACCCCCCCCACCACCCCCACCCCCCTCACCACCACCACCACCACCCCCACTACCACCCCTACCCCCCCCACCACCACCACCACCACCACTACACCACCATCACTTTCACATCATCACCATCACCACCATCACTATCACACCCCCACCCCCTCCCCCACCACCCCCCACCACCACCACCCCACCACCACCCCCCCCACCACCACCACCACCCCCACCACCACCACCCCACCACCACCCCCCCCCCACCACCACCACCACCCCACCACCACCCCCCCCACCACCACTACCACCCCCACCACCACCACCCCACCACCACCCCCCCCCCACCACCACCACCACCCCACCACCACCCCCCCCACCACCACCACCACCCCCACCACCACCACCCCACCACCACCCCCCCCCCCACCACCACCACCACCCCACCACCCCCCCCCCACCACCACCACCACCCCACCACCCCCCCCCCACCACCACCACCACCCCACCACCACCCCCCCCACCACCACCACCACCCCACCACCACCCCCCCCCCACCACCACCACCACCCCACCACCACCCCCCCCACCACCACCACCACCCCCACCACCACCACCACCCCACCACCACCCCCCCCCCCCACCACCACCCCCCCCCCCCACCACCCCCCCACCACCCCCCCCCCACCCTCCCCCCCACCCCCCCCCCACCCCTCCCCCCCACCACCCTCAGGCTATGGGACAACCAGGTGAATGACGCCCCCAGGGCGCTGCTCAAACAACTCGAGTTGGAGCGTCCAGGGCTCGAAGTGAACGTCTGAAGTGGTTCCAACATCCCGGACCGGACTTCAACTCAACACGCGGATTCCGGAGTGACTCTGCAATGATCACAGGCCCGGAATCTACGCGCGGATTCCGGATTGACTCTGCGATGATCCCGAACCGGGTTTTGCGCGGATCCTGGATTGGTTCTGTGATGATCCCGAACCGGGTTTTGCGCGGATCCTGGATTGGCTCTGCAATGATCCCGAACCGGGTTTTGCGCGGATCCTGGATTGACTCTGAATTGATCACAGGCCCGGAATCTACGTGCGGATCCTGGATTGGCTCTGCAATGATCCCGAACCGGGTTTTGCGCGGATCCTAGATTGACTCTGAATTGATCACAGGCCCGGAATCTACGTGCGGATTCTGGATTGGCTCTGTGATGATCCCGAACCGGGTTTTGCGCAGATCCTGGATTGGTTCTGTGATGATCCTGGACCGGGTTTTGCGCAGATCCTGGATTGGTTCTGCGATGATCCTGGACCGGATTACACGCGCGGATTCTGGATTGGCTCTGAGATTAATCCTGGACCGGATTTCGCACAGGATTCCGGATTGGCTCTGAATTGATCCCGGCATGGACTACTTGTTGACACGCGGATTCCGGATTGATAATTCCAATCGATTGATTTTTTTTTTCCGCTCTCTCCGCCTGGGAAAAAAATAATTTCAAACTAACTGCAATCGATTCCTGGAGATTAAATGTATCCCACGGGAATTTTTTTTAATTTTTTTGTTAAATGTTTGTTTGTTAAAAATTTTGTTTAAAAAAAAATTTGTTTGTTTAAAATTTTGTTTAAAAAAAAATGTGTTTGTTTAAAATGTTGTTAAAAAAATTGTGTTTGTTTAAAATGTTGTTTAAAAAAGAATGTGTGTTTGTTTAAAATTTTGTTTAAAAAAACAAATGTTGTTTGTTTAAAATTTTGTTTAAAAAAAATGTGTGTTTGTTTAAAATGTTGTTAAAAAAATTGTGTTTGTTTAAAATGTTGTTTAAAAAGGAATGCGTGTTTGTTTAAAATTTTGTTTAACAAAAAAAATTTTGTTTAAAAAATTTACGGAACACTTTCTTACCAATATATAATATCCCGGTGATTCATGAATATTTCTTGGGAATGCTTTGGGAGGGAGGGAGAGATGTTGGGAGAGAGAAAACGAGCTAAGCGTGTGTGAAACTAGCGCTAGGATTTGTAAAATATTCCATAATAAAATAACAAAAAATTCCAGAAGAATTCTCCCAAAGATAGAATTCCCGATGATTTATAGGAATATTTTTTGGGATCGCTTTGGGAGGGAGGGAGAGATGTTGGGAGAGAGAACGCGAGATAATTCTGTGTGAACATTTCAATAATAATCTGTTAAATATTCCAGATGAAAAATTCCATGGGAAAAATCGAATTCCAGACTATTTTTCCCGATAAAATTCCCGATGATTTAGGAATATTTTTTGGGATCGCTTTGGGAGGGAGGGAGAGATGTTGGGAGAGAGAACGCGAGAAAATTCTGTGTGAACATTTCAATAATAATCTGTTAAATATTCCAGATGAAAAATTCCATGGGAAAAATCGAATTCCAGACTATTTTTCCCGAGTAAAATTCCCGATGATTTAGGAATATTTTTTGGGATCGCTTTGGGAGAGATGTTGGGAGAGAGAACGCGAGATAATTCTGTGTGAATCTTTCGCTAAGGATCTGTTAAATATTCCAGATGAAAAATTCCATGGAAAAAATAAAATTCCAGAAGATTTTTCCCGATAAAATTCCCGATGATTTAGGAATATTTCTTGGGATCGCTTTGGGAGGGAGGGAGAGATGTTGGGAGAGAGAACGCGAGATAATTCTGGGTGAACATTTCAATAATAATCTGTTAAATATTCCAGATGAAAAATTCCATGGGAAAAATAAAATTCCAGACTATTTTTCCCGATAAAATTCCCAAAGATTTGGGAATTTTTCTTGGGATCGCTTTGGGAGGGAGGGAGGGAGAGATGTTGGGAGAGAGAACGCGAGATAATTCTGTGTGAATATTTCGCTAAGGATCTGTTAAAAATTCCAGATGAAAAATTCCATGGGAAAAATCGAATTCCAGACTATTTTTCCCGATAAAATTCCCGATGATTTAGGAATATTTTTTGGGATCGCTTTGGGAGGGAGGGAGAGATGTTGGGAGAGAGAACGCGAGATAATTCTGTGTGAATCTTTCGCTAAGGATCTGTTAAATATTCCAGATGAAAAATTCCATGGGAAAAATCGAATTCCAGACTATTTTTCCCGAGTAAAATTCCCGATGATTTAGGAATATTTCTTGGGATCGCTTTGGGAGGGAGGGAGAGATGTTGGGAGAGAGAACGCGAGATAATTCTGTGTGAATATTTCGCTAAGGATCTGTTAAAAATTCCAGATGAAAAATTCCATGGGAAAAATAAAATTCCAGAAGATTTTTCCCGATAAAATTCCCGATGATTTAGGAATATTTTTTGGGATCGCTTTGGGAGGGAGGGAGAGATGTTGGGGGAGAGAACGCGAGATAATTCTGTGTGAATATTTCGCTAAGGATCTGTTAAAAATTCCAGATGAAAAATTCCATGGGAAAAATCGAATTCCAGACTATTTTTCCCGATAAAATTCCCGATGATTTGTAGGAATATTAGTTGGGATCGCTTTGGGAGGGAGGGAGAGATGTTGGGGGAGAGAAAACGAGATAACTTTGTGTGAAGCTTGCGCTAAGGATCTGTAAAATATTCCATAATAAAATAAAAATTACAAAAGATTTTTCCCGAATATGATTCCGATGATGATTCAGAAATATTTTACTTGGGATTGTGTTTGGAAGGATGTTGGAGTGAAGAACGAACAGGATCTGTGAAATATTCCAGCAGAAAAACCTTCCCGTGAAAAAAAATGAAAAACATTCCAGAAGATTTTCACACTCAAAATATAATTCTGGAAGAATTTTTGCCCAAAAAAAAATCCCAAAATTTTTTCCCACCAAATAAAATTACAGAAGAATTTCCCCCCCAAATATAATTCAGGAATATTTTCCCACAAATATAATTACGGAAAATTTTCCCACCAAATAAAATTCCAGAAAAATTTCCCCCAAATAAAATCCCAGAAGATTTTTCTTCCAAATATAATTCTGGCAGAATTTTTCCCTAAAAGAATTTCCAAATATTTTTCCCACCAAATAAAATTACAGAAGAATTTCCCCCCAAATATAATTCGGAAGATTTTTCCCCAAATATAATTCTGGAATAATTATTCCCTACACACACTACACACACACACCACACACACACCACACACACTACACACACACACCACACACACACCACACACACACACCACACACATCACACACACACACACACACCACACACACACCACACACACCACACACACACACACACACCACACACACACCACACACACACACCACACACACCACACACACACACACACCACACACACACCACACACACACACCACACACACACACACCACACACACACACACCACACACCACACACACACCACACACACACACACCACACACACATCACACACACATCACACCACACACACCACACACACCATACATCACACACACCACACACACACCACACACACACCACACACACCACACACACCATACACACACACACCACACACACACCACACACACCATACACACACACACCACACACATACACACACACACCACACACACCACACACCACACACCACACACCACACACCACACACCACACACCACACCACACACACCACACACACCACACACACACACACCACACACACATCACACCACACACACCACACACACCATACATCACACACACCACACACACACCACACACACACCACACCACACACACCACACACACCATACACACACACACCACACACACACCACACACACACACCACACACACCACACACACCACACACACCACACACACACCACACACATCAACAACAACAACAACAACCGCCATTCGCCACTAAGTGGCGGTGACGTCACCACGACGCTTGTGCCAGGCCATGTGCACCTTGAGGCTACCACGTGAAGTGTCGAACGCCCGCTGGCAGGAGGTCACGGGGCAGACCCAGCAGGTGCCACGGGTCGACTGACCGAGATGACCGAGATGACTGGCTGATGCACCACCTGTGCCCCCTACTGTGCCAACTTGCTGTGCTTTAACCACCCGGCGCTCCGCTCGTTGTTGTGAGCGTCACACACACACGCACCACACACCACACACACACCACACACACCACACACACACACCACACACACCACACACACACACCACACACACACCACACACACCACACACACACACACCACACACACCACACACACACCACACACCACACACACACCACACACACACCACACACACACCACACACACACCACACACACACCACACACACACCACACACACCACACACACACCACACACACACCACACACACACCACACACCACACACACACCACACACACACCACACACACACCACACACCACACACCACACACACACCACACACACACCACACACACACACCACACACACCATGACCCTCAGAGGGCTCATTTCGGGAGTTTTATTTGCCGGAGTTTGGAGTCGATTCCCCTCCCACAGGAACGTCAACAAGCAGAGACCTCGCACGACACGACACGGCAGCTCTGTGTGTGTGTGTCTGTGTGTGTCTGTGTGTGTGTGTCACTGTGTGTGTGTGTCACTGTGTGTGTGTGTCTGTGTGTGTGTCTGTGTAACCTGCAGCGCCACACCTATTACCATCATTAGAGGAAAAAACGGTGATCCAATCTCCGACCCCCAGGAACTGGTTTGCAGATTTGCTGAGCATTTCTGTGAGGTCCTGGGGGAGGGAAAATCTCTCAGCCAGGAAAACATCATGGCACAAAGTGGGGATAACCCTGCTGAGGCTGCGGTGCCTCAAATATTGGAAGAGGTCACCCCCTGTGAGTGGCTGGCTGAGGTACCAGCTGTTGAGGAAGTACTGAGGGCGATCCGGAGTCTGAGACCAGGGAAGGCACCGGGCAGAGATGATCTCCCAAGCGAAATGCTGAGGGAGGGTGGCGTTTGTGCACAGACTGCCCTATATGACATCATAACAACAGTCTGGACCACTGGACGGGTTCCGCAGGACTGGAAGGATGCCCTGGTGGTCCCCCTCTTTAAGAAGGGGGACCGTACCGACTGTAACAACTACAGGGGCATCTCACTCCTCAGTGTGCCGGGTAAGGTCCTGGCAAGGATTATTCAACATCGCCTTGCTAGGCACGCTGAGGAGAGGCTTGCGGAGCCCCAATGCGGTTTCAGGAAAGGGCGGTCCTGCACAGATGCCATATTTTCTGTCCGTCTGCTACAGCAGAGGTGTAGGGAATTCCAAAAAGACCTACATCTCTGCTTTATTGACCTGGTCAAGGCCTATGATACCATCAGTCGGACTGGGCTCTGGGTTGTTCTTCGTGCTTTCGGAGTCCCTGACCCTCTGCTCACGATCATTAAGGACCTTCATGATGGTGAGCGGGCCCGGGTAAAACTACGTGGCCGGGAGTCGGAGCCTTTCCCTGTACACCTTGGGGTGCGACAGGGATGTCCTCTGGCTCCCACATTATTTAACATCTATTTCGACTGCGTAGTTCGTGAAGCCTTCAATAGCTGTACCGGGGGAATTACCATTTGGTACAGATATAATGGGAGGCTGATCGACGCCCGGGTGCGATCAAGGGATGGCTCCCTATTGGTCAACCACGTTATGTATGCCGATGATTTGGTAATAGCTGCTCATTCAGAAGAGGAGTTGGAGACGCTGCTGCTGAGACTGGAGCGTGCCACTAAGAGGTGGGGCCTTACCATCAGCCCCACCAAAACTAAGCACCTGCCTGGGTATTTTGTACCATCTGGCACTCCACCCCCACAACTCCCAATCGGTGATGGGGCAGTTGTGGAGAGAGTGGAGAGTTTCCCATACCTGGGCAGTGTGCTTATGACCGGCTCCAGTTTATCAGCAGAGGTCTCACTCCGAATCAGTCGAGCGGCAATATCTTTTCATCGGTTGCGTAACGCTGTGTGGAAGCTACCTGGTCTGTCGCTCCGCACGAAGCTTCAGGTCTTCTCGGCCACGGTCATTCCCTCCCTTCTCTACGCTTGCGAAACGTGGACCCCCCTAGTGGAGCATCTTCGCCGGTTGGAAACATTTAGGCTGGCCTGCCTACGATCCATCCTGGGTTTAACCAGGCTGGATTGTGTGAGGAGCTCACAAGTCCTTGAAAGATCTGGGCAAAGTCCCATCAGTGAGCTCCTCCGGCAGGCAAGGCTGCGTTGGCTGGGTCATGTAGCCCGCATGCCCAGCCACCGCATGCCTCAACAGCTTTTGTTTGTCCGGATCGAGGGGGCTCAACGGGCGCGGCACGGGCTAGAGAAGAGATGGAGTGATGTGGTACAGGAGGACGTGGAGCTGAGTGGACTTGCCGATGACTGGTACCAGCGGTGTCAAGATCGGCCTCAGTGGAGGAGGCTCGTGAAGGACGCTACTGGGCAGTTGGAGGCAGTCGCCCTCCAACAACAACGGAGGGCGGAGGAGCGACGCTCACAACAACGAGCGGAGCGCTGGGTGGCTAAAGCACAGCAAGTTGGCACAGTAGGGGGCACAGGTGGTGCATCAGCCACTCGTCTCGGTCATCTCGGTCAGTCGACCCGTGGCACCTGGGTCTGCCCCGTGACCTCCTGCCAGCGGGCGTTCGACACTTCACGTGGCCTCAGGGTGCACATGGCCTGGCACAAGCGTCGTGGTGACGTCACCGCCACTTAGTGGCGAATGGCGGTTGTTGTTGTTGTTGTGTGTGTGTCTCTGTGTGTGTGTCTGTGTGTGTGTCTGTGTCTGTGTGTCTGTGTGTGTGTGTCTGTATGTGTGTGTGTCTGTGTGTGTGTGTCTGTGTGTCTGTGTGTGTGTCTGTGTGTGTGTCTGTGTGTGTCTGTGTGTGTCTCTCTCTGTGCGTCTCTGTGTGTGTCTCTGTATCTCTCTGTGTGAGTCTCTCTGTGTTTCTCTGTGTGTGTGTGTGTCTGTGTGTGTGTCTGTGTGTGTGTGTGTGTCTGTGTGTGTGTCTGTGTGTGTGTGTCTGTGTGTGTCTGTGTGTCTGTGTGTGTGTGTCTGTGTGTGTGTCTGTGTGTGTCTGTGTGTGTCTCTCTCTGTGTGTCTCTGTGTGAGTCTCTCTGTGTTTCTCTGTGTGAGTCTCTCTGTGTTTCTCCGTGTGTGTGTCTGTGTGTGTGTCTGTGTGTGTCTGTGTGTGTGTCTCTCTGTGTGTCTGTGTTTCTATGTGTCTGTGTTTCTGTGTGTGTTTGTCTCTGTGTGAGTCTCTTTCTGTGTGTCTCCGTGTGTGTCTCTCTGTGTATCTCTGTGTGTCTCTGTGTGTCTCTTTCTGTGTTTCTCTGTGTCTCTGTGTGTGTCTCTGTGTGTGTGTGTGTGTGTCTCTCTCTCTCTCTGCCTGTGTGTCTCTCTGTCTGTGTGTCTCCGTGTCTGTGTCTGGTCTCTCTCTTAAACTTAGCAATCTTGTTGACCCTTGTGTTGAATATCTTTCTCTTAGGTTTTTTCGGTAAAGTCACGTAGAAAGTAAAATAAAATAAAAACAAAAATCACGACGTTTCGGAGGCAACACAAGTCTCCGTCATCAGGTGGGACCGTCACAGCCGAATTAGCTGCATCAAGTGAGGCAATGATTCAAGATGTAATCCCTTAAAAGCGAGTTGAGGGGGGAGGGAGAGCTCCCCCCTCCCTCCCGATACGTTCCTTTCATTGGCTACCATAGTCTGATGAGCTCCCCCCTCCCTCCCGATACGTTCCTTTCATTGGCTACCATAGTCTGATGAGCTCCCCCCTCCCTCCCGATACGTTCCTTTCATTGGCTACCATAGTCTGATGAGCTCCCCCCTCCCTCCCGATACGTTCCTTTCATTGGCTACCATAGTCTGATGAGCTCCCCCCTCCCTCCCGATACGTTCCATTCATTGGCTACCATAGTCTGATGAGCTCCCCCCTCCCTCCCTCCCGATACGTTCCTTTCATTGGCTACCATAGTCTGATGAGCTCCCCCCTCCCTCTCCCTCCCCCTCAACTCGCTTTTAAGGGATTACATCTTGAATCATTGCCTCACTTGATACAGCTAATCTGGCTGTGACGGTCCCACCTGATGACGGAGACTTGTGTTGCCTCCGAAACGTCGTGATTTTTGTTTTTATTTTATTTTACTTCCTACGTGACTTTACCGAAAAAACCTAAGAAGATGATTCCTTGCAGTCACGAAAGCTTCAAATCTAGAATTGAATATCTTTATCTGTGCTGTATCACATTACATCTCCAAGTTCCCTATATTTGCGTCCTCATCTATTCGTGCCTGACGATGGCTGCTTGTGTTGCAATCGAAACGTCGTACTCCATTATTATTTATTTAATTTCTACGCGACTTTATTGAAAGAATCAACGGGTCACGCCTCTCTGTATTTGACACTGGTACTGCCACCAAAACTGTGAGTCGAGTGGGTTGTTTTGGTGTTTGTTGGCGAAGTTGTTTGCATCGGGGTTGTGTGTGAGTTCAGGTGTTCAGACGACAAGTTCGATTGAAAGCCTTCGTGACTGCAGGGATTCATCTTCTTGGTTCTTTCGGTAAAGTCATCGCGTAGAAGGGAAATAAAAAAATTGAAAAATAAAGCATAATAAAATACATTTTAAAATAATAAAAATAAAACATAAAATACAATTTTAAAATAATAGAAATGAAACGTAATAAAATAAAATTTTAAAATAATAAAAATATAAAACATAATAAAATACAATTCTCACGACGTTTCGGCCACAACGCTCCGCTCGTTGTTGTGAGCGTCGCTCCTCCGCCCTCCGTTGTTGTTGGAGGGCGACTGCCTCCAACTGCCCAGTAGCGTCCTTCACGAGCCTCCTCCACTGAGGCCGATCTTGACACCGCTGGTACCAGTCATCGGCAAGTCCACTCAGCTCCACGTCCTCCTGTACCACATCACTCCATCTCTTCTCTAGCCCGTGCCTGCGCCCGTTTAGCCCCCTCGATCCAGTTGAACAAAAGCTGTTTAGGCATGCGGTGGCTGGGCATGCGGGCTACATGACCCAGCCAACGCAGCCTTGCCTGCCGGAGGAGCTCACCGATGGGACTTTGTCCAGTTCTTTCGAGGATTTGTGAGCTCCTCACACAATCCAGCCTGCAGGTTAAACCCAGGATGGATCGTAGGCAGGCCAGCCTAAATGTTTCTAACCGGCGAAGATGTTTCATTAGGGGGGGTCCACGTTTCGCAAGCGTAGAGAAGGGAGGGAATGACCGTGGCCGAGAAGACCCGAAGCTTCGTGCGGAGCGACAGACCAGGTAGCTTCCACACAGCGTTACGCAACCGATGAAAAGATATTGCCGCTCGACTGATTCGGAGTGAGACCTCTGCTGTTAAACCGGAGCCGGTCATGAGCACACTGCCCAGGTATGGGAAACTCTCCACTCTCTCCACAACTGCCCCATCACCGATTGGGAGTTGTGGGGGTGGAGTGTCCGATGGTACAAAATACCCAGGCAGGTGCTTAGTTTTGGTGGGGCTGATGGTAAGGCCCCACCTCTTAGTGGCACGCTCCAGTCTCAGCAGCAGCGTCTCCAACTCCTTCTCTGAGTGAGCAACAATTACCAAATCATCGGCATACATAACGTGGTTGAGCAATAGGGAGCCATCCCTTGACCGCACCCGGGCATCGATCAGCCTCCCATTATATCTGTCCCCCAATACAGCTATTGAAGGCTTCACGAACTACGCAGTCGAAATAGATGTTAAATAATGTGGGAGCCAGAGGACATCCCTGTCGCACCCCAAGGTGTACAGGGAATGGCTCCGACTCCCGGCCACGTAGTTTTACCCGGGCCCGCTCACCATCATGAAGGTCCTTAATGATCGTGAGCAGAGGGTCAGGGACTCCGAAAGCACGAAGAACAACCCAGAGCCCAGTCCTACTGATGGTATCATAGGCCTTGACCAGGTCAATAAAGCAGAGATGTAGGTCTTTTTGGAATTCCCTACACCTCTGCTGGAGCAGACGGACAGAAAATATGGCATCTGTGCAGGACCGCCCTTTGCTGAAACCGCATTGGGGCTCCGCAAGCCTCTCCTCAGCGTGCCTAGCAAGGCGATGTTGAATAATCCTTGCCAGGACCTTACCCGTCACACTGAGGAGTGAGATGCCCCTGTAGTTGTTACAGTCTGTGCGGTCCCGCTTCTTAAAGAGGGGGACCACCAGGGCATCCTTCCAGTCCTGCGGAACCCGTCCAGTGGCCCAGACTGTTGTTATGATGTCATGTAGGGCAGTCTGTGCACAAACGCCACCCTCCCTCAGCATTTCGCTTGGGAGATCATCTCTGCCCAGTGCCTTTCCTGGTCTCAGACTCCGGATCTCCCTCAGAACTTCCTCAACAGATGGCACCTCAGCCAGCCACTCACAGGGGGTGACTTCCTCCTCCAATATTTGAGGCACCGCAGCCTCAGCAGGGTCATCCCAACTTTGTCCCTTGATGTTTTCCAGGCTGAGGGATTTCCTCTCCGCTAGGACCTCACAGAAATGCTCAGCAAAATCTGCAGCTCCCGACAGAGGAGTGGCAGCCTCTCCTCTGAACACACACACACAATGACCAGTACACCGGTCCTCCTGAATGCCACAGAGATCCAGGCGGTACCGGTCCAGCTCCCGACAGAGGAGTGGCAGCCTCTCCTCTGAACACACACACACAATGACCAGTACACCGGTCCTCCTGAATGCCACAGAGATCCAGGCGGTACCGGTCCAGCTCCCGACAGAGGAGTGGCAGCCTCTCCTCTGAACACACACACACAATGACCAGTCCACCGGTCCTCCTGAATGCCACAGAGATCCAGGCGGTACCGGTCCAGCTCCCGACAGAGGAGTGGCAGCCTCTCCTCCTCCGCAGTGAGCGTTCGAACATTCCACGTGCCCACACGAAGTGGCTTTTCGTTGTTTCTGAAGGAGCCCCGAGGGTGAAGATTCAATCTCCTGGCTGCGCCATCTCCACCACCACCATCACCACAATCACCACCACCATCACCACCACCATCACATCGTTACAACCACACCCGTAACAAATAATGATGATGATGATCAATAATTTATTATTTTATTTCAGCTGTCCGGAGTAAATTGTAGATGTGTGTGTGTATAATAAGATAAAATATTGACGTTAATTAATGGGGTTACATTATAATTGGGCTATTGGGATAATCAGCGATGTTGATGGGGCTTTCAATCAGTCACCCACTCAGTCACTCAGTCAGTTACCCAGTCACTCACTCAGTCACTCACTCAGTCACTCGCTCACTCACTCAGCCAGTCACCCACCCAGTCACCCACTCAGTCACTCAGTCAGTTATCCAGTCACTCACTCAGTCACTCACTCAGTCACTCGCTCACTCACTCAGCCAGTCACCCACCCAGTCACTCAGTCAGTTACCCAGTCACTCACCCAGTCACTCAGCCAGTCACCCCCTCAGTCACCCACTCAGTCACTCAGTCACTCGCTCACTCACTCATTCACTCACTCACTCACCTAGTCACTCACTCAGTCACTCGCTCACTCACTCACTCACTCACTCACCCAGTCACTCAGCCAGTCACCTACTCAGTCACCCACTCAGTCACCCATTAACTCACCCAGTCACCCACTCACTCACCCAGTCACTCACTCACCCAGTCACTCACCCAGTCACCCACTCACTCACCCAGTCACTCACTCACCCACTCACTCACTCACTCACCCACTCACTCACTCAGTCATCCACTCACTCACCCACTCAGTCACCCACTAACTCACCCAGTCACCCACTCACTCACCCAGTCACTCACTCACTCACCTACTCACTCACCCACCCACTCACTTACGCATCCACTCACCACCACCATCACCACCACCACCACCACCACCATCACCACCACCACCATCACCACCACCACCACCATCACCACCACCACCATCACCACCATCACCACTACCATCACCACCATCACCACCACCACCACCACCACCACCATCACCACCACCACCATCACCACCACCACCACCATCACCACCATCACCACCATCACCACCACCACCATCATCACCACCACCACCACCATCACCACCACCACCATCACCACCATCACCACCATCACCACAGCGAGGTGTCTACTCCGTATCTCTCTTCCCGGCACTCAGAGAACTCGAGATGAACTTCTGAGTCGGAGTCGGAGAAATCCGTCAGTGATCCTCCCACCCCTCCTCCACCTCCACCACCATCTCCACCATCTCCACCACCACCACCACCATCATCACCACCACCATCACCACCAACAACAACACCACCAACACCACCACCACCACCACCAACTCCGCGCCCCCCTTCGAATGCTTCGTTGTCCGACGTTTGCAACTCGTCCTCCGGCTCCTCCTTCGCCTTGTCGGGACTAACGTAAGACATCATGTGCAGTAGCGTGTAGATCCTGTAGTGGGACACACACACAGACACACACACACAGACACACACACACAGACACACACACACAGACACACACACACAGACACACACACACAGACACACACAGACACACACAGTAACACACACAGTAAGACAGTCAGACACACACAGAGACACACACACACAGAGACACACACACAGAGACACACACACACAGAGACACACACACACAGAGACACACACACACAGACACACACAGACAGACACACAGACACACACAGACACACACACAGACACACACAGACACACACACAGACACACACACACAGACACACACACACAGACACACACACACAGACACACACACACAGACACACACACAGACACACACACACAGACACAGTCAGAGACACACACAGACACACACAGTCACACACACAGTAAGACAGTCAGACACACACAGAGACACACAGACACACACACAGAGACACACACAGACACACACAGACACACACACAGACACACACAGACACACACAGACACACACACAGACACACACAGACACACACACAGACACACACAGACACACACACAGACACACACACAGACACACACACACAGACACACACAGACACACACACACAGAGACACACACAGACAGACAGAGACACAGAGAGAGAGAGAGACGGGACATCATGTGCAGTAGTGTGTAGATCTTGCAGTGGGACACACACACAGACACAGTCAGACACACACACAGACACACACAGACACACACAGAGACACACACAGACACACACAGACAGACACAGACACACACAGAGACACACACACAGACACACACAGACACACACAGTCACACACACAGTAAGACAGTCAGACACACACAGAGACACACAGACACACACACAGAGACACACACAGACACACACAGAGACACAGACACACACAGAGACACACACAGTCAGAGACACACACAGACACACACAGACACACACAGTCACACACACACAGAGACACACACAGACACACACAGACACACACAGTCACACACACAGTAAGACAGTCAGACACACACAGAGACACACAGACACACACACAGTCAGAGACACACACAGACACACACAGAGACACAGACACACACAGAGACACACACAGTCAGAGACACACACAGAGACACACACACAGACACACACAGACACACACAGACACACACACAGTCAGAGACACCCACAGACACACACAGAGACACACACAGAGTCACACACAGACACACACAGACACACACAGACACACACAGACATACAGACACACACAGAGACACAGATACACACAGAGACACAGAGAGAGAGAGAGAGACTGGACATCATGTGGAGGGGCGTGTAGATCTTGTAGATAGACAGAGACACACAGTCACACACACACAGGCACACACAGACATACAGACAAAAACAGACACACAGACACACACACAGAGACAGTCAGACACACAGTCACACACACACAGACACACACACACACAGAGTGACACAGATACACATAGACACACACACAGACACACACACACAGACACACACACACACACAGTCACACACACACAGACACACACACACAGAGTGACACAGACACACATAGACACACACACAGACACACACACACAGACACACAGTCACACACACACAGACACACAGTCACACACACACAGACACACACACACAGACAGACACACAGACACACACACACAGAGTGACACAGACACACATAGTCACACACAGAGAGACAGAGAGAGACACACACAGACACACATAGACAGACACACAGAGAGACAGAGAGAGACACACACAGACACACACACACAGACAGACACACACATACACAGATAGACAGAGAGAGAGAAACAGGACATGATGTGATGATGATGGTGGTGTTGACTCTCAAAATCACCATCATCATCATCATCACCACCACCACCACCACCATTATCATCACCATCATCACCATCACCACCACCACCATCCTCATCACAACCACCACCATCACCACAATCACTACCACCACCATTACAACTCCCACCCCCACCACCGCCACCTCCCCCACCCCCACCACCATCACCACCACAACCACCATCACCTCCACCACCCCCCCAACACCACCCCCCACCACCCCCACCACCCCAACCACCACCATCACCACCACCACCCCCACCACCATCACCACCACCACCCCCATCACCACCACCACCACCACCCACCACCCCCACCACCCCAACCACCACCACCACCACCACCACCCCCACCACCATCACCCCCATCACCACCCCCACCACCATCACCACAATCACCACAATCACTACCACCACCACCACCACCACCCCCACCACCACCACCCCCACCACCACCACCCCCACCACCACCACCACCATCACCACAATCACTACCACCACCACCACCACCACCACCACCACCACCCCCACCACTATCACCACAATCACTACCACCACCACCACCACCACCACCACCATCACCACAATCACTACCACCACCACCACCACCACCACCCCCACCACCACCACCACCCCCACCACCACCACCCCCACCACCACCACCACCACCCCCACCACCCCCACCACCCCCATCACCACCCCCACCACCACCACCACCCCCACCACCACCATCACCACCACCACCACCACCACCCCCACCACCACCACCACCACCACCCCCACCACCACCACCCCCACCACCACCACCACCACTCCCACCACCACCACCACCACCATCACCCCCACCACCACTACCACCACCACCACCACCACCCCCACCACCACCACCACCACCCCACCACCACCACCACCTCCCCCCCCATCACCACCACCACCACCACCACCCCCACCACCACACCCACCACCCACCACCACCACCACCACCCCCATCACCTGTGGTAGATCATGGCGAGAAACTGAATGAGTAGCATCGTCGCGAACGTTAGCAGGAACATGAACGAGAGGGGGGGCACAGCGATGTTGACCACCTCGGACGCAGAGCCCCCCAATTTGGGGAAACTGATGAACAGCTGAGTGCCCACGATTTGCAAGGCGATGGTGGAGACCAGCCAGACGGCGTTTATCATGAAGTATATGAAGGTCACCTGAGTGGGAGGATACACTACATTATACACTACTACACTACATTATACACTACATTATAGACTACATTATACACTACATTATACACTATATTATACACTACTTTATACACTATACACTACACTATACACTACACTATACACTACATTATACACTACTTTATACACTACATTATATACTACTACACTACATTATACACTACTTTATGCACTATACACTACATTATACACTACTTTATACACTATATTATACACTACTTTATAGACTACATTATACACTACTACACTACATTATACACTACTTTATACACTATATTATACACTACATTATACACTACTACACTACATTATACACTACATTATACACTACTTTATACACTACATTATACACTACTTTATACACTACATTATAGACTACATTATACACTACTACACTACATTATACACTACATTATACACTA
>NW_027621506.1:42500-97500 GCF_964198595.1 Lampetra fluviatilis | reverse complement strand
CACTATACACTACTACACTACACTATACACTACTACACTATACACTACTACACTACACTATACACTACTACACTACACTATACACTACTACACTACACTATACACTACTACACTATACACTACTACACTACACTATACAATACTACACTATACACTACACTATACACTACTACACTACACTATACACTACTACACTACACTATACACTACACTATACACTACTACACTACACTATACACTACTACACTACACTATACACTACTACACTACACTATACACTACTACACTATACACTACTACACTACACTATACACTACTACACTATACACTACACTATACACTACTACACTACACTATACACTACTACACTACACACTACTACACTATACACTACACTATACACTACTACACTACACTATACACTACACTATACACTACACTATACACTACTACACTACACTATACACTACACTATACACTACTACACTATACACTACTACACTACACTATACACTACACTATACACTACACTATACACTACTACACTACACTATACACTACTACACTACACTATACACTACACTATACACTACACTATACACTACTACACTACACTATACACTACACTATACACTACTACACTACACTATACACTACACTATACACTACACTATACACTACTACACTATACACTACTACACTACACTATACACTACACTATACACTACACTATACACTACTACACTATACACTACACTATACACTACACTATACACTACACACTACACTATACACTACTACACTACACTATACACTACTACACTACACTATACACTACACTATACACTACACTATACACTACACTATACACTACTACACTACACTATACACTACTACACTACACTATACACTACACTATACACTACTACTACACTATACACTACACTATACACTACTACACTACACTATACACTAAACACTACGACCATCACCTCTTGTAGCGTTGACCACGAGGTTGAACCTTGTCTCTGCGCATGACGTCACCCTCCTCATCGTCGCTGTGATTGGCCAGCGCCTCGTAGTCTTTGGGACGCACCGAGACCCTCCACCGCCAACAGCAAATCCACTCCAGCGGCAAACGCCAACAGCAGCGGCAGCCTCCTGCAGGCTGTGGTGGGGAAGGGGGGGGGAGGTGTAGTGTAGTAGTGTATAGTGTAGTGTATAGTGTAGTGTAGTAGTGTATAGTGTAGTGTAGTGTTGTATAGTGTAGTGTAGTAGTGTATAGTGTAGTGTAGTACTGTATAGTGTAGTGTAGTAGTGTAGTGTTGTAGTGTCGTAGTGTAGTAGTGTAGTAGTGCGGCAAACGCCAACAGCAGCGGCAGCCTCCTGCAGGCTGTGGTGGGGAAGGGGGGGGGGGTGTAGTGTTGTAGTGTATAGTGTAGTGTATAGTGTAGTGTAGTAGTGTATAGTGTAGTGTATAGTGTAGTGTATAGTGCTGTAGTGTATAGTGTAGTGTAGTAGTGTATAGTGTAGTGTAGTAGTGTAGTAGTGTAGTAGTGTATAGTGTAGTGTATAGTGTAGTAGTGTATAGTGTAGTAGTGTATAGTGTAGTGTATAGTGTAGTAGTGCGGCAAACGCCAACAGCAGCGGCAGCCTCCCATAGGCTGTGGTGGGGGGGGGGGGATGTTGTAGTGTAGTAGTGTATAGTGTAGTGTATAGTGTAGTGTAGTAGTGTATAGTGTAGTGTAGTAGTGTAGTAGTGTAGTGTAGTAGTGTAGTAGTGTAGTAGTGTATAGTGTAGTGTAGTAGTGTAGTAGTGTATAATGTAGTGTATAGTGTAGTAGTATATAATGTAGTGTAGTGTATAGTAGTGTATAGAGTAGTGTATAATGTAGTGTAGTAGTGTAGTGTATAATGTAGTAGTGTAGCAGTATAAAACGTAGTATTCAACGTAGTGCACCACCACACAATCTCTCACCTCTTTCTCCCTCACCACCCTCACCACCCCCTTCCCCTCCTCCACCACCGGAGCAACTTCGCGAGTGCCCCAGGAGATGTCGTACATGTTGACGAGTGTGTAAATCATCAGCAGCAAATATCCCGTGGGAATGCAGATGGTGTACATGAATCCGTGTGCCAGGCAGAGTAGTTCTCGTGGGTGCAGCAAAGCCGCCAGGACGTGGATCAGGGTGATGGTGACGATGAAAATCCCGGTGGGCGTCACGACGCCGTAGAGCGTCATCTCGCCGACGATGGAGAGAAGAGTTCCGGTCATGAGGAAGACGTAGAAGACGCTCATCACCATCGCTACCTGAGCGTGGGTGACAGGGAGTGGGTGACAGGGGGGGTGAGGCAGGTGGTTGTGATGATTGTGATGATGATGATGATTGTGATGATGATGATGATGATGGTTGTGATGATGATGATGATGGTTGTGATGATCATGAGGAAGACGTAGAAGACGCTCATCACCATCGCTACCTGAGGGTGGGTGACAGGGAGTGGGTGACAGGGGGGGTGAGGCAGGTGGTTGTGATGATTGTGATGATGATGATGATTGTGATGATGATGATGATGGTTGTGATGATGATGATGATGGTTGTGATGATCATGAGGAAGACGTAGAAGACGCTCATCACCATCGCTACCTGAGGGTGGGTGACAGGGAGTGGGTGACAGGGGGGGTGAGGCAGGTGGTGGTGGTGGTGATGATGATGGTGATGATGATGGTGATGATGGTTGTGATGATGATGGTTGTGATGGTTGTGATGATGATGATGGTGATGATAATGGTTGTGATGATGATGGTTGTGATGGTTGTGATGATGATGATGATAATGGTTGTGATGATGATGATGATGATGTAGATGGTTGTGATGATGGTGATGATGATGTAGATGGTTGTGATGATGATGATGATGTAGATGGTTGTGATGATGGTGGTGATGATGTAGATGGTTGTGATGATGGTGATGATGATGTAGATGGTTGTGATGATGATGAGGAAGACGTAGAAGACACTCATCACCATCGCTACCTGTGGATGGGTGACAGGGAGTGGGTGACAAGAGGGGTGAGGTAGGTGGTGGTGGTTGTGATGATTGTGATGATGTAGATGATTGTGATGATGATGATGGTTGTGATGATGATGGTTGTGATGATGATGGTGGTGGTGGTGGTGGTGGTGGTGATGATGGTTGCGATGATGATGATGATGGTGATGATGGTTGTGATGATGATGGTTGTGATGGTTGTGATGATGATGGTGATGATGATGTAGATGGTTGTGATGATGATGATGTAGATGGTTGTGATGATGGTGATGATGATGTAGATGGTTGTGATGATGATGAGGAAGACGTAGAAGACGCTCATCACCATCGCTACCTGAGGATGGGTGACAGGGAGTGGGTGACAAGAGGGGTGAGGGAGGTGATGGTGGTTGTGATGATGATGGTTGTGATGATTGTGATGATGTAGATGATTGTGATGATGATGATGGTTGTGATGATGATGGTTGTGATGATGATGGTGGTGGTGGTGGTGATGATTGTGATGATGATTGTGATGATGGTGGTGGTGGTGGTGGTGATGATGGTTGTGATGATGATGTAGATGATTGTGATAATGATGGTGGTAGTGGTGGTGGTGATGATGATGGTGGTTGTGATGATGATGATGATGATGGTTGTGATGATGATGAGGAAGACGTAGAAGACGCTCATCACCATCGCTACCTGTGGATGGGTGACAGGGAGTGGGTGACAGGGGGGGTGGGTGACAGGGGGGGTGAGGCAGGTGGTGGTGGTGATGATTGGGATGATGATGATGGTGGTGGTGGTGATGATTGTGATGATGATGGTGATGATAATGGTGGTTGTGATGATGATGATGATGTAGATGGTTGTGATGATGATGGTGATGGTGGTGGTGATGATGGTTGTGATGATTGTGATGATGTAGATGATTGTGATGATGATGATGGTTGTGATGATGATGGTTGTGATGATGATGGTGGTGGTGGTGGTGATGATGGTTGCGATGGTTGTGATGATGATGGTGATGATGATGTAGATGGTTGTGATGATGATGATGATGTAGATGGTTGTGATGATGGTGATGATGATGTAGATGGTTGTGATGATGATGAGGAAGACGTAGAAGACACTCATCACCATCGCTACCTGAGGGTGGGTGACAGGGAGTGGGTGACAAGAGGGGTGAGGCAGGTGGTGGTGGTGGTGATGATTGTGATGATGATGATGGTTGTGATAATGATGGTGGTAGTGGTGGTGATGATGATGGTGATGATAATGGTGGTTGTGGTAATGATTGTGATGATGATTGTGATGATGATGGTGGTGGTGGTGGTGATGATGGTTGTGATGATGATGTAGATGATTGTGATAATGATGGTGGTGGTGGTGGTGATGATGATGGTGGTTGTGATGATGATGATGATGTAGATGGTTGTGATGATGATGATGATTGTGATGATGATGATTGTGATGATGATGATTGTGATGATGATGATGATGATTGTGATGATGGTGGTTGTGATGATGATGATGATTGTGATGATGATGGTGATTGTGATGAGTCTTACCGTGATCTGAGTGCTGGATTTGGTCTTGAAACAGATGATGATGTAGATGGTGATGAAGATGATGATGATGTAGATGGTGATGATGATAATGATTATGATGATGGTTGTGATGATTATGGTTCTGATGATGATTATGATGATGGTTGTGATGATGATATTGATGTAGATGATGGTGTAGATGGTTGTGATGATGATGGTTGTGATGATGATGGTGGTGATGATGGTGATGATGGTTCTGATGATGATGGTGTTGAATCTCACCGTGATCTGAGTGCTGGATTTGGTCTTGAAACAGATGATGATGTAGATGGTGATGATGATGGTGATGATTGTGATGATGATGATGATGGTTGTGATGATGATATTGATGATGATGATGATGGTTGTGATGATGATGGTTGTGATGATGATGATGGTTGTGATGATGATAATTGTGATGATGATTGTGATGATTGTGATGCTGGTGATGATGATGATGATTGTGATGATGATGAATTTCACCATGATCTGAGTGCTGGATTTGGTCTTGAAACAGATGATGATGTAGATGGTGATGATGGTTGTGATGATGATGATGATGGTTGTGATGATGCTGATGATGGTTGTGATGATGATGATGGTGTTGAATCTCACCGTGATCTGAGTGCTGGACTTGGTCTTGAAACAGATGATGATGTAGATGGTGATGATGATGATGGTTGTGATGATGATGATGATGGTTGTGATGATGATGATGATGGTTGTGATGATGATGGTGTTGAATCTCACCGTGATCTGAGTGCTGGACTTGGTCTTGAAACAGATGATGATGTAGATCGCCGGAGGAAGAATGGCCACCACCAAAGCCCAAACCTCAGACATTTTGAAGACGAAAGTGAACGCACCTGGGGGGTGAAAAGGTGGAGGAGGTGGAGGAGGTGGAGGAGGAGATGGAGGAGGTGGAGGTGGAGGAGGAGGTGGAGGAGGTACCATCATCATCACCAACACGACCAACCCAACATCACCACCACCACCAACCCATCATCATCACCACCACCACCACCACCACAACCACCACCGTCACGACCACCACCACCACAACCATCACCACCAACCCATCATCATCACCACCACCACAACCAACACCACCAACCCATCAACATCATCACCAACACCACCACCATCCCATCATCACGATCACGACCACCACCACCACAACCACCACCACCAACTCATCATCATCACCAACACCACCACCACAACCACCACCATCACGACCACCACCACCACAACCACCACAACCACCACAACCAGCACCACCAACTCATCATCATCACCACCACAACCAAAACCACCACCACCACCACCACCATCATCATCATCACCACCACCACCACCAACCCATCAGCATAATAACCACCAACACTCCAGCATCCTCATCAATGAATCAATCCTAAATCATCCTTAACATCAATCAATCAATCCTATATCATCAAACCTTCATCATCATCATCATCATCAATCCTCTACCACCACCATCACCACCATCACCACCAACCCATCATCATCACCACGACCACCACCACGACCACCATCACCACCTCCATCACCACCACCCCCACCACCACGACCACCACCACCCTCCCCACCCCTACCTCCACCACCACGACCACCACCACTACCATCACCACCACGACCACCACCACGACCACCACCACCACTACCACCATCACCACCACCACCACTACCATCACCACCACGACCACCACCACGACCACCATCACTACCACCACCACTACCATCACCACCACGACCACAACCATGACCACCATCACCACGACCACCACCACCACCTCCATCACCACCACCACCACCATCACCTCCACCACCACCACGACCACCAGAACCAACCGGCGATCATGAGGCAGACTGTGGCCGGGCCCATGATGGATGCGGCCATGTAGACGATCGGGTACAGGACGTAGAGGCGCGAGATGGACGCGTTTCTCTGGGCAGTGCGACCTCCACTCTCCAGGATGTCCACCACTTCCACCACCATCATCATCACCACCACCACCACCACCACCATCATCATCACCACCACCACCATCATCATCACCACCACCAACCCATCAGCATCATCACCACCAACACTCCAGCATCCTCATCATCAATCGATCAATCCTAAATCATCCTCAACATCAATCAATCAACCTTCCACCACAACCCCTACCTCCACCATCATCACCATCACCACCACCACTACCTCCACCACCACGACCACCACCACGACCACCACCTCCATCACCACCACCCCCACCACCACTACCACCACCACGACCACCATCACCACCACCACCACTACCACCATCACCCTCCCCACCCCTAGCTCCACCACCACGACCACCACCACTACCATCACCACCACGACCACCATCACCATCATCACCACGACCACCATCACCAACCCATCAGCATAATAACCACCAACACTCCAGCATCCTCATCAATGAATCAATCCTAAATCATCCTCAACATCAATCAATCAATCCTATATCATCAAACCTTCATCATCATCATCATCATCAATCCTCTACCACCACCATCACCACCATCACCACCAACCCATCATCATCACCAACACCAATCCTCCATCATCATCATCAATCCTCCACCACCACCACTACCTCCACCATCACCATCACCACCAACTCATCATCATCACCACCACCAACCCATCATCACTACCACCACCACCACCAACCCATCATCATCACCACCACCACCACCAACCCATCATCATCACCAACACCAATCCTCCATCATCATCATCATCATCAACCCTCCACCACAACCCCTACCTCCACCATCATCACCATCACCACCACCACTACCTCCACCACCACGACCACCACCACGACCACCATCACCACCTCCATCATCACCACCCCCACCACCACGACCACCACCACCCTCCCCACCCCTACCTCCACCACCACGACCACCACCACGACCACCATCACCACCTCCATCACCACCACCCCCACCACCACGACCACCACCACCCTCCCCACCCCTACCTCCACCACCACGACCACCACCACTACCATCACCACCACGACCACCACCACGACCACCACCACCACCATCACCACCACCACCACTACCATCACCACCACGACCACCACCACGACCACCATCACCACCACCACCACTACCATCACCACCACGACCACAACCACGACCACCATCACCACGACCACCACCACCACCTCCACCACCACCACCACCATCACCTCCACCACCACCACGACCACCACCAGAACCAACCGGCGATCATGAGGCAGACTGTGGCCGGGCCCATGATGGATGCGGCCATGTAGACGATCTGGTACAGGACGTAGAGGCGCGAGATGGACGCGTTTCTCTGGGCAGTGCGACCTCCACTCTCCAGGATGTCGAGGGTGTTTGCGAGTGTTGATGGACCCCAGCGGCGCCGTTGATTGAAGAACTCCCGAAAGTCCTCGGGCGCGTTGGTTCGGGCGTCGGACCCGGCGCAGTATTCGACCCGCCAGCCCTGCTGGAGCATCAGGGTGCAGAGCCATCGGTCCTCACCTGGTAAGGAGGGTGAGGAAGGTGGGGGGGGCAGGGGGGTGGGGTGGTGAGGAAGGTGGGGGGGGGGGGTGAGGTGGTTAACACTGAACCCTGTGGGAGTCTCATTAACACTGAACCCTCCCCCCTCTCCTCCATCCCCCCTCCCCTCCCCCCCTCCCCCCTCTCCCTCCCCTCCCTCCATCCCCCCTCCCTCTCCCCCCTCCCTCCCCTCCTCCCTCCCCCCCTCCCCCCCCTCCCTCCCCCCTCCTCCCCTCCTCCCCTCCCTCCCCATCCCCCCTCCCTCCCCTCCCCCCCTCCATCTCCTCCCTCTCATCTCTCTCCTCCATCTCCTCCATCTCCTCCATCTCCCCCCCCTCCCTCCTCCCCTCCCTCCCCCCCTCCCTCCCCCCCTCCCCCCCTCCTCCCTCCCCCCCCCCTCCCTCCCCCTCTCCCCCACCTTGATCGTACTGCACGTAGTGTCTGGCCTCAGTGGCCACGGTGGTGTAGGTCCTCAGGACGTTGTCGTCCATGATGGAGTCCCTCCCCCTCCCCCCCCCTCCCCCCCCTCCCTCCCCCCTCCCCTCACCCCCTCCCTCCCCTCCCTCCCCCTCCTCCCCTCCCCCCTTCCCCTCCTCCCTCTCCTCCATCTCCTCCATCCCCCCTCCGTCCCCCCCTCCATCTCCTCCCTCTCATCTCTCTCCTCCATCTCCTCCATCTCCTCCATCTCCCCCCTCCCCCCCTCCCCCCCCTCCCCCTCCCCCCCTCCCCCCTCCCCCCCCTCCCCCTCCTCCCCTCACCCCCTCCCCCCCCTCCCCCCTCCCCTCACCCCCTCCCTCCCCCCCCTCCCCCTCCTCCCCTCCCCCCTTCCCCTCCTCCCTCTCCTCCATCTCCTCCATCCCCCCTCCGTCCCCCCCTCCATCTCCTCCCTCTCATCTCTCTCCTCCATCTCCTCCATCTCCTCCATCTCCCCCCCCTCCCTCCTCCCCTCCCCTCACCCCCTCCCCCCCCCTCCCTCCCCCTCCTCCCCCCTCCCCTCCCCCTCCCTCCCTCCCCACCCCCTCCCCCCCCTCCCTCCCCCCTCCCCTCACCCCCTCCCTCCCCTCCCTCCCCCTCCTCCCCTCCCCCCTTCCCCTCCTCCCTCTCCTCCATCTCCTCCATCCCCCCTCCGTCCCCCCCTCCATCTCATCTCTCTCCTCCATCTCCTCCATCTCCTCCATCTCCCCCCTCCCCCCCTCCCCCCCCTCCCCCCCTCCCCCCTCCCCCCCCTCCCCCTCCTCCCCTCACCCCCCTCCCCCCCCTCCCTCCCCCCTCCCCTCACCCCCTCCCTCCCCCCCCTCCCCCTCCTCCCCTCCCCCCTTCCCCTCCTCCCTCTCCTCCATCTCCTCCATCCCCCCTCCGTCCCCCCCTCCATCTCCTCCCTCTCATCTCTCTCCTCCATCTCCTCCATCTCCTCCATCTCCCCCCTCCCCCCCCCCTCCTCCCCTCCCCCCCCTCCCTCCCCCTCCTCCCCCCTCCCCTCCCCCTCCCTCCCCTCCCCCTCTCCCCCACCTTGATCGTACTGCACATAGTGTCTGGCCTCAGTGGCCACGGTGGTGTAGGTCCTCAGGACGTTGTCGTCCATGATGGAGTCCCTCCCCCTCCCCCCTCCCTCCCCCCTCTCCTCACCCCCTCCCCCCCCTCCCTCCCCCCTCCCCTCACCCCCTCCCTCCCCCCCCTCCCCCTCCTCCCCTCCCCCCTTCCCCTCCTCCCTCTCCTCCATCTCCTCCATCCCCCCTCCGTCCCCCCCTCCATCTCCTCCCTCTCATCTCTCTCCTCCATCTCCTCCATCTCCTCCATCTCCTCCATCTCCCCCCTCACCCTCCCCCTCCCCCCCTCCCCCCCCTCCCTCCCCCCTCCCCCCTCCCCCCACCTTGATCGTACTGCACGTAGTGTCTGGCCTCAGTGGCCACGGTGGTGTAGGTCCTCAGGACGTTGTCGTCCATGATGGAGTCCCTCCCCCTCCCTCCCCCCCTCCCCCCTCCCCCCTCCCTCTCCCCCCTCTCCTCCCTCCCCTCCCTCTCCTCCATCTCCCTCCATCTCCCCCCCCCTCCCCCACTTCCCTCCCCCCACCCTCCACCCTCCTCCCCCCTCCCCCCCTCCCCCTCCCCTCCTCCCTCCCCCTCCCTCCCTCCCCTCCCCCTCTCCCCCTCACCCTCCCCCCCCCTCCCTCCCCCCCTCCCCCCTCCCCCCTCCCTCCCCCCTCCCCCCTCTCCCCCACCTTGATCGTACTGCACGTAGTGTCTGGCCTCAGTGGCCACGGTGGTGTAGGTCCTCAGGACGTTGTCGTCCATGATGGAGTCCCTCCCCCTCCCCCCTCCCTCCCCCCTCCCCTCACCCCCTCCCCCCCCTCCCTCCCCCCTCCCCTCACCCCCTCCCTCCCCTCCCTCCCCCTCCTCCCCTCCCCCCTTCCCCTCCTCCCTCTCCTCCATCTCCTCCATCCCCCCTCCGTCCCCCCCTCCATCTCCTCCCTCTCATCTCTCTCCTCCATCTCCTCCATCTCCCCCCTCCCCCCCTCCCTCCTCCCCTCCCCTCCCCCCCCCCTCCCTCCCCCTCCCCCCCCTCCCTGCCCCCTCCCCTCTCCCCCACCTTGATCGTACTGCACGTAGTGTCTGGCCTCAGTGGCCACGGTGGTGTAGGTCCTCAGGACGTTGTCGTCCATGATGGAGTCCCTCCCCCTCCCTCCCCCCCTCCCCCCTCCCTCCCTCCCCCTCCCTCCCCCCCCTCCCCCTCCTCCCCTCCCCCCTTCCCCTCCTCCCTCTCCTCCATCTCCTCCATCCCCCCTCCGTCCCCCCCTCCATCTCCTCCCTCTCATCTCTCTCCTCCATCTCCTCCATCTCCTCCATCTCCCCTCTCCCCCCCCCCCTCCTCCCCTCCCCCCCCTCCTTCCCCCTCCTCCCCCCTCCCCTCCCCCTCCCTCCCCTCCCCCTCTCCCCCACCTTGATCGTACTGCACGTAGTGTCTGGCCTCAGTGGCCACGGTGGTGTAGGTCCTCAGGACGTTGTCGTCCATGATGGAGTCCCTCCCCCTCCCCCCTCCCTCCCCCCTCCCCTCACCCCCTCCCCCCCCTCCCTCCCCCCCTCCCCTCACCCCCTCCCTCCCCTCCCTCCCCCTCCTCCCCTCCCCCCTTCCCCTCCTCCCTCTCCTCCATCTCCTCCATCCCCCCTCCGTCCCCCCCTCCATCTCCTCCCTCTCATCTCTCTCCTCCATCTCCTCCATCTCCTCCATCTCCCCCCTCCCCCCCTCCCCCCCCCCTCCCCCTCCCCCCCTCCCCCCTCCCCCCCCTCCCTCCCCCCTCCCCCTCACCCCCTCCCCCCCCCTCCCTCCCCCCCTCCCCTCACCCCCTCCCTCCCCTCCCTCCCCCTCCTCCCCTCCCCCCTTCCCCTCCTCCCTCTCCTCCATCTCCTCCATCCCCCCTCCGTCCCCCCCTCCATCTCCTCCCTCTCATCTCTCTCCTCCATCTCCTCCATCTCCTCCATCTCCTCCATCTCCCCCCTCCCTCCCCCCCTCCCTCCCCCCCTCCCCCCCTCCCCCCCTCCCCCCCCTCCCCCCTCCCCCCCCTCCCCCCCCTCCCCCCTCCCCCCTCCCCTCCTCCCCCCTCCCCCCCCCCCCCTCCCTGCCCCCTCCCCTCTCCCCCACCTTGATCGTACTGCACGTAGTGTCTGGCCTCAGTGGCCACGGTGGTGTAGGTCCTCAGGACGTTGTCGTCCATGATGGCCTCGGCTCTGAAGAGGCTGAAGCAGCCGGGGGAGCATAGCACGCAGCCCAACACGTGCTCTGTGGTCTTCTGGAGCCAGTGACCCACGGCGTACTCGAACTTCTGGTACCAGATCAGAGGTCCTGTAGACACAGTGAGACACACAGAGAGACACACAGAGACACAGAGACACAGAGACACACAGAGAGAGACTCAGAGAGACACAGAGACACACAGAGACACACAGAGAGAGACACAGAGACACACACACAGAGACACACACACACACAACACGTGCTCTGTGGTCTTCTGGAGCCAGTGACCCACGGCGTACTCGAACTTCTGGTACCAGATCAGAGGTCCTGTAGACACAGTGAGACACACAGAGAGACACAGAGAGAGAGAGAGAGACACACAGAGAGACACAGAGACACAGAGACACACAGAGAGAGACTCAGAGAGACACAGAGACACACAGAGACACACAGAGACACACACACAGAGACACACACACACACAACACGTGCTCTGTGGTCTTCTGGAGCCAGTCTGTGTGTGTGTGTGTGTGTCTGTGTGTATGAGTCTGTGTGTGTGTGTGTGTCTGTGTGTGTGTGTGTGTGTCTGTGTGTATGTGTGTGTGTGTGTCTGTGTGTGTGTCTGTGTGTATGTGTGTGTGTGTGTCTGTGTGTATGTGTCTGTGTGTGTGTGTGTGTCTGTGTGTGTGTGTGTCTGTGTGTATGTGTCTGTGTGTGTGTGTGTCTGTGTGTGTGTGTGTCTGTGTGTATGTGTCTGTGTGTGTGTGTGTGTGTGTCTGTGTCTGTGTGTGTGTGTCTGTGTGTATGTGTCTGTGTGTGTGTGTGTCTGTGTGTGTGTGTGTGTGTCTGTGTGTGTGTGTGTCTGTCTGTGTGTGTGTGTGTGTGTCTGTGTGTGTGAGTGTGTGTGTGTCTGTGTGTGTGTGTGTGTGTCTGTGTGTGTGTGTGTCTGTGTGTGTGTGTGTGTGTCTGTGTGTATGAGTCTGTGTGTGTGTGTGTGTCTGTGTGTGTGTGTGTGTGTCTGTGTGTATGTGTGTGTGTGTGTCTGTGTGTGTGTCTGTGTGTATGTGTGTGTGTGTGTCTGTGTGTATGTGTCTGTGTGTGTGTGTGTGTCTGTGTGTGTGTGTGTCTGTGTGTATGTGTCTGTGTGTGTGTGTGTCTGTGTGTGTGTGTGTCTGTGTGTATGTGTCTGTGTGTGTGTGTGTGTGTGTCTGTGTCTGTGTGTGTGTGTCTGTGTGTATGTGTCTGTGTGTGTGTGTGTCTGTGTGTGTGTGTGTGTGTCTGTGTGTGTGTGTGTCTGTCTGTGTGTGTGTGTGTGTGTCTGTGTGTGTGAGTGTGTGTGTGTCTGTGTGTGTGTGTGTGTGTCTGTGTGTGTGTGTGTCTGTGTGTCTGTGTGTGTGTCTGTGTGTGTGTGTGTCTGTGTGTGTGAGTGTGTGTGTGTCTGTGTGTGTGTGTGTGTGTCTGTGTGTGTGTCTGTCTGTGTGTCTGTGTGTGTGTCTGTGTGTGTGTGTGTCTGTGTGTGTGAGTGTGTGTGTGTCTGTGTGTGTGTGTGTGTGTCTGTGTGTGTGTCTGTGTGTGTGTCTGTGTGTGTGTGTGTGTCTGTGTGTGTGAGTGTGTGTGTGTCTGTGTGTGTGTGTGTGTGTCTGTGTGTGTGTCTGTGTGTGTCTGTGTGTGTGAGTGTGTGTGTGTCTGTGTGTGTGTGTGTGTGTCTGTGTGTGTGTCTGTCTGTGTGTCTGTGTGTGTGTCTGTGTGTGTGTGTGTCTGTGTGTGTGAGTGTGTGTGTGTCTGTGTGTGTGTGTGTGTGTCTGTGTGTGTGTCTGTGTGTGTGTCTGTGTGTGTGTGTGTCTGTGTGTGTGTGTGTGACTCACCGCTACCCGTGGGGTGGATACGTCCGCACGCTGCCCCCACGTGCGCGTCTCTCCTGAGTCTGTCCACCAGCAGGCAGAGGGCTGACGGCGCGAAGTCCGTGTCGCCATCCAGCGCCAGAACGTACGTGTTGTGTTTCACCTTCTGTAGACACACACACACACACAGTGTAGTGTATAGTGTAGTGTAGTAGTGTATAGTGTAGTGTAGTAGTGTATAGTGTAGTGTATAGTGTAGTGTAGTAGTGTATAGTGTAGTGTATAGTGTAGTGTATAGTGTAGTGTAGTAGTGTATAGTGTAGTGTATAGTGTAGTGTAGTAGTGTATAGTGTAGTGTATAGTGTAGTGTATAGTGTAGTGTAGTAGTGTATAGTGTAGTGTATAGTGTAGTGTAGTAGTGTATAGTGTAGTGTATAGTGTAGTAGTGTATAGTGTAGTGTGTAGTGTAGTGTAGTAGTGTATAGTGTAGTGTATAGTGTAGTAGTGTATAGTGTAGTGTAGTGTAGTAGTGTATAGTGTAGTGTATAGTGTATAGTGTAGTGTAGTAGTGTAGTGTATAGTGTAGTGTAGTAGTGTATAGTGTAGTGTATAGTGTAGTAGTGTAGTGTATAGTGTAGTGTAGTAGTGTATAGTGTAGTGTGTAGTGTAGTGTAGTAGTGTATAGTGTAGTGTATAGTGTAGTGTATAGTGTAGTGTAGTGTAGTAGTGTATAGTGTAGTGTATAGTGTATAGTGTAGTGTAGTAGTGTATAGTGTAGTGTAGTGTATAGTGTAGTGTATAGTGTAGTAGTGTATAGTGTAGTGTATAGTGTAGTGTAGTAGTGTATAGTGTAGTGTATAGTGTAGTAGTGTATAGTGTAGTGTATAGTGTAGTAGTGTAGTGTATAGTGTAGAAGTGTATAGTGTAGTGTATAGTGTAGTGTATAGTGTAGTGTATATAATGTAGTGTATAGTGTAGTGTAATAGTGTATAGTGTAGTGTATAGTGTAGTGTATAGCAGAGGTGTGGACTCGAGTCATGTGACTTGGACTCGAGTCAGACTCGAGTCATGAATTTGATGACTTGCGACTCGACTTGGACTTGCATAACAATGACTTTGACCCACCTCTGGTGTATAGTGTAGTAGTGTATAGTGTAGTGTATAGTGTGTAGTGTAGTGTAGTGTATAGTGTAGTGTAGTGTATAGTGTAGTGTAGTGTATAGTGTAGTGTAGTGTATAGTGTAGTGTAGTGTATAGTGTAGTGTAGTGTATAGTGTAGTGTATAGTGTAGTGTAGTGTGTAGTGTAGTGTACCTTGTACCAATCCTCTCTGAGCTGCGGTGGAACTGTTTCCATCTTCTTGTGGATCTTCCACCCCAGTAGGTAGTACATATACATCACCTGCACACAGACAAAGGTCACCCAGGTAGCCTCTAGCAGGGCTGTAGGGGCAAGTGCTGTTAGTAGTAGCGAGTAGCACCCACCAACCCACTCACCCACCCACTCACCCACTCACCCACCCACCCACCGACTCACCCACTCACCCACTCACTCACTCACTCACCCACTCACCCACTCACCCACCCACTCACCCACTCACCCACTCACCCACCCACCCACCCACTCACCCACCCACCCACTCACCCACCCACCCACTCACCCACCCACCCACCCACTCACCCACTCACCCACTCACTCACTCACTCACCCACTCACCCACTCACCCACCCACTCACCCACTCACCCACTCACCCACTCACCCACCCACTCACCCACCCACCCACTCACCCACTCACCCACTCACCCACCCACCCACCCACCCACTCACCCACTCACCCACCCACCCACCCACTCACCCACTCACCCACTCACCCACTCACCCACTCACCCACCCACCCACCCACTCACCCACCCACCCACTCACCCACTCACTCACTCACTCACCCACTCACCCACTCACCCACCCACCCACCCACCCACCCACCCACTCACCCACCCACCAACCCACTCACCCACCCACCCACTCACCCACCCACCAACCCACTCACCCACCCACCCACCCACCCACTCACCCACCCACCCACTCACCCACTCACTCACTCACTCACCCACTCACCCACTCACCCACTCACCCACCCACCCACCCACCCACTCACCCACCCACCAACCCACTCACCCACCCACCCACTCACCCACCCACCCACTCACCCACTCACTCACTCACTCACCCACTCACCCACTCACCCACCCACTCACCCACCCACTCACTCACCCACCCACCCACCCACCCACCCACTCACCCACCCACCCACCCACCCACTCACCCACCCACTCACTCACTCACCCACTCACCCACTCACCCACTCACCCACCCACCCACCCACCCACCCACCCACTCACCCACCCACCAACCCACTCACCCACCCACCCACTCACCCACCCACCCACTCACCCACTCACTCACTCACTCACTCACCCACTCACCCACTCACCCACCCACTCACCCACCCACTCACTCACCCACCCACCCACCCACCCACCCACTCACCCACCCACCCACCCACCCACTCACCCACCCACTCACTCATCCACCCACCCACCCACTCACCCACCCACCCACTCACTCACCCACCCACCCACCCACCCACTCACTCACCCACCCACCCACTCACTCACCCACTCACCCACCCACCCACTCACTCACCCACCCACCCACCCACTCACTCATCCACCCACCCACCCACTCACCCACCCACCCACTCACTCATCCACCCACCCACCCACCCACTCACCCACCCACCCACTCACTCATCCACCCACCCACTCACCCACCCACCCACCCACTCACCCACTCACTCACCCACCCACTCACCCACCCACCCACTCACCCACCCACTCACCCACGCACCCACTCACCCACCCACTCACCCACCCACCCAGCCACTCACCCACCCACTCACTCACTCACTCACCCACCCACTCACCCACCAACCCACTCACTCACTCACTCACCCACCCACCCACTCACTCACCCACCCACTCACCCACCCACCCACTCACTCACTCACCCACCCACTCACCCACTCACTCACCGACTCACCCACCCACCCACTCACTCACCCACCCACCCACCCACTCACCGACTCACCCACTCACCCACCCACTCACTCACCCACCAACCAATCCACTCTCCCACCCACTCACCCATTCACCCACTCACCCACCCACCCACCCACCCATCCACTCACCCACCCACTCACCCACCCACCCACTCACCCACCCACCCACTCACCCACCCACCCACCCACTCACCGACCCACCCACCCACTCACTCACCCACCCACTCACCCACCCACCCACTCACTCACTCACTCACACACCCACCCACCCACCAACTCACCCACCCACCCACCCACTCACCCACCCACTCACTCACCCACCCACCCACCCACCCACTCAATCACCCACTCACTCACCCACCAACCAATCCACTCTCCCACCCACCCACTCACCCACTCACCCACTCACCCACCCACTCACCCACCCACCCACCAACCCACTCACTCACCCACCCACCCACCCACCAACCCACTCACTCACCCACCCACCCATTCACCCACCCACTCACCCACCCACTCACTCACCCACCCACCCATCCACTCACCCACCCACCCACCCACCCACTCACCAACCCACTCACCCACCCACTCACCCACCCACCCACTCACTCACCCACCCACTCACCCACCCACCCACCCACTCACTCACTCACTCACTCACCCACCCACCCACCCACCCACCCACCCACTCACCCACCAACTCACCCACTCACCCACTGACTCACTCACTCACCCACCCACCCACTCACCCACTCACTCACTCACTCACTCACCCACCCACCCACCCACCCACCCACCCACTCACCGACTCACCCACCCACCCACCCACCCACTCACCCACCCACCCACCCACCCACTCACCCACCCACCCACCCACTCACTCACCCACCCACCCATCCACTCACCCACCCATCCACTCACCCACCCACTCACCCACCCACTCACCCACCCACTCACCCACCCACCCACTCACCCACCCACCCACTCACCGACCCACCCACCCACTCACTCAATCACCCACCCACCCACTCACCCACCCACCCACCCACTCACTCACTCACCCACCCACCCACCCACTCACCCACTAACTCACCCACCCACTCACTCACTCACCCACCCACCCACTCACCCACCCACCCACCCACCCACCCACCCACCCACTCACCCACCCACCCACTCACCGACTCACCCACCCACTCACCCACCCACCCACCCAACCACTCACCCACCCACTCACCCACCCACTCACCACCCACCCACTCACTCACCCACTCACCCACCCACCCACCCACTCACTCACCCACCCACCCACCCACTCACTCACCCACCCACCCACCCACTCACCCACTAACTCACCCACCCACCCACCCACCCACTCACTCACCCACCCACCCACCCACCCACTCACCCACCCACCCACCCACCCACCCACCCACTCACCCACCCACCCACTCACCGACTCACCCACCCACTCATCCACCCACCCACCCAACCACTCACCCACCCACTCACCCACCCACCCACCACCCACCCACTCACTCACCCACTCACCCACCCACCCACTCATTCACCCACCCACCCACTCACCCACCCACCCACTCACCCACCTACCCACCCACCCACTCACCCACTCATCCACCCACCCACTCACTCACTCACCCACTCACCCACTCACCCACTCACTCACCCACCCACCCACCCACTCATCCACCCACCCACTCACTCACCCACCCACCCACCCACTCACTCACTCACTCACTCACTCACTCACTCACCCACCCACCCACTCACCCACCCACCCACCCACCCACCCACTCACCCACCCACCCACTCACCGACTCACCCACCCACTCACCCACCCACCCACCCAACCACTCACCCACCCACCCACTCACCCACCCACCCACCACCCACCCACTCACTCACCCACTCACCCACCCACCCACCCACCCACTCACTCACCCACCCACCCACTCACCCACCCACCCACTCACCCACCTACCCACCCACCCACCTACTCACTCACTCACCCACCCACCCACCCAACCACTCACCCACCCACCCACTCACTCATCCACCCACTCACTCACCCACCCACCCACCCACCCACTCACCCACTCACCCACCCACCCACCCACTCACCGACTCACCGACTCACCGACTCACCCACCCACTCACCCACCCACCCACCCAACCACTCACCCACTCACTCACCCACCCACCCACTCACTCACCCACTCATCCTCCCACCCACCCACTCACTCACCCACCCACCCACTCACCCACCCACCCACTCACCCACCCACTCACCCACTCACCCACCCACTCACCCACCCACCCACTCACCCACCCACTCACCCACCCACCCACTCACCGACTCACCGACTCACCGACTCACCCACCCACTCACCCACCCACCCACCCAACCACTCACCCACTCACTCACCCACCCACCCACTCACTCACCCACTCACCTTCCCACCCACCCACTCACTCACCCACCCACCCACCCACCCACCCACTCACCCACCCTTTCACCCACCCACTCACCCACCCACCCACCCACCCACTCACCCACTCACTCACCCACCCACCCACCCACCCACCCACTCACTCACCCACCCACCCACTCACCCACCCACCCACCCACCCACCCACCCACCCACTCACCCACCCATTCACCCACTCACCCACCCACCCACCCACTCACCCACCCACCCACTCACCCACCCACTCACCCACACACTCACCGACTCACCGACTCACCCACCCACTCACCCACCCACCCACCCAACCACTCACCCACTCACTCACCCACCCACCCACCCACTCACTCACCCACTCACCCTCCCACCCACCCACTCACTCACCCACCCACCCACCCACCCACCCACCCACCCACTCACCCACCCACCCACCCACCCACTCACCCACCCACCCACCCACCCACTCACCCACCCACCCACTCACTCACCCACCCACCCACTCACCCACCCACCCACCCACCCACCCACCCACTCACCCACCCACTCCACTCACCCACCCACCCACCCACCCACTCACCCACCCACTCACCCACCCACCCACTCACCCACCCACCCACCCACCCAACCACTCACCCACCCACCCACTCACCCACCCACCCACCACCCACCCACTCACTCACTCACCCACTCACCCACCCACCCACTCACTCACCCACCCACTCACCCACCCACCCACTCACCCACCTACCCACCCACCCACCTACTCACTCACTCACCCACCCACCCACCCAACCACTCACCCACCCACCCACTCACTCATCCACCCACTCACTCACCCACCCACCCACCCACCCACTCACCCACTCACCCACCCACCCACCCACTCACCGACTCACCGACTCACCCACCCACTCACCCACCCACCCACCCAACCACTCACCCACTCACTCACCCACCCACCCACTCACTCACCCACTCATCCTCCCACCCACCCACTCACTCACCCACCCACCCACTCACCCACCCACCCACTCACCCACCCACCCACTCACCCACCCACTCACCCACTCACCCACCCACTCACCCACCCACCCACTCACCCACCCACCCACTCACCCACCCACCCACTCACCGACTCACCGACTCACCGACTCACCCACCCACTCACCCACCCACCCACCCAACCACTCACCCACTCACTCACCCACCCACCCACTCACTCACCCACTCACCCTCCCACCCACCCACTCACTCACCCACCCACCCACTCACCCACCCACTCACCCACCCACCCACCCACTCACCCACCCACCCACCCACTCACTCACCCACCCACCCACCCACTCACCCACCCACCCACTCACCCATCCATTCACCCACTCACCCACCCACCCACCCACTCACCCACCCACCCACTCACCCACACACTCACTCACCCACTCACCCACCCACTCACCCACCCACTCACCCACCCACCCACCCACTCACCCACCCACCCACCCACCCACTCACCCACCCACTCACCCACTCACCCACCCACTCACCCACCCACCAACTCACTCACTCACTCACCCACCCACCCACCCACCCACCCACCCACTCACCCACCCACTCACCCACTCACCCACCCACTCACCCACCCACCCACTCACCCACCCACCCACCCACCCACCCACTCACCCACCCACTCACCCTACCTGTGACCAGCGCTTCCGATGGCGAATCAGCTCCTTATCTTTGACGTGGACATGAAGGCGGTTCCCGTGTGGGAGGTGATAGGAAAGGCGACCTCCGTAGGGGGTCTCCCTCACCACCACGCGGGCTCCCACAGAGTCAGCACGGCCAGTTTCCGGGCTCTCAAAGTAGCTGTGAGTGGTGGTGGTGGTGTATAGTGTAGTGTAGTAGTGTGGTAGTGTGGTAGTGTATAGTGTAGTGTATAGTGTAGAAGTGTGGTAGTGTAGTGTAGTAGTGTATAGTGTAGTGTATAGTGTAGTAGTGTAGTGTAGTAGTGTATAGTGTAGTAGTGTATAGTGTAGTGTAGTAGTGTATAGTGTAGTGTAGTAGTGTGGTGGTGGTGGGGTTGGTGGTGGTGGTGGTGTGGTAGTGGGGGTGGTGGTGGTGGGGGTGGTGGTGGTGGTGGGGGTGGTGGTGGGGGTGGTGGTGGTGGTGGGGGTGGTGGTGGGGGTAGTGTATAGTGTAGTGTAGTAGTGTGGTAGTGTGTAGTGTAGTAGTGTATAGTGTAGTGTAGTAGTGTGGTAGTGTATAGTGTAGTGTAGTAGTGTATAGTGTAGTGTAGTAGTGTGGTAGTGTATAGTGTAGTGTATAGTGTGGTAGTGTGGTAGTGTAGTGTGTAGTGTGGTAGTGTATAGTGTAGTGTGTAGTGTGGTAGTGTATAGTGTAGTGTAGTAGTGTGGTAGTGTAGTGTATAGTGTAGTAGTGTGGTAGTGTATAGTGTAGTGTAGTAGTGTGGTAGTGTGTAGTGTAGTGTAGTAGTGTGGTAGTGTATAGTGTAGTGTAGTAGTGTGGTGGTGGTGGTGGTGGTGGTGTGGTAGTGGGGTGGTGGTGGGGGTGGGGTGGTGGTGGGGGTGGTGGTGGGGGTGGTGGTAGGGGTAGTGTGTAGTGTGGTAGTGTATAGTGTAGTGTAGTAGTGTGGTAGTGTATAGTGTAGTGTGGTAGTGTATAGTGTAGTGTAGTAGTGTGGTAGTGTGGTAGTGTAGTGTGTAGTGTGGTAGTGTATAGTGTAGTAGTGTATAGTGTAGTGTAGTAGTGTATAGTGTAGTAGTGTGGTAGTGTGGTAGTGTGGTAGTGTGGTAGTGTGGTAGTGTATAGTGTAGTGTAGTAGTGTGGTAGTGTATAGTGTAGTGTAGTAGTGTATAGTGTAGTAGTGTGGTAGTGTGGTAGTGTGTAGTGTAGTGTAGTAGTGTATAGTGTAGTAGTGTGGTAGTGTGGTAGTGTGTAGTGTAGTGTAGTAGTGTGGTGGGGGTGGTGGTTGTTGTGAGGGAGGGAATGGGTGGGATGGGAGAGGAGAGATGTGAGAGATTACACTACACTATACACTACTACACTACACTATACACTACTACACTACTACACTACACTATACACTACTACACTACACTGTACACTACTACACTACACTGTACACTTCTACACTATACACTACTACACTATACTATACACTACACTATTCACTACTACACTACACTATACACTACTACACTACACTATACACTACACTATACACTACACTATAACTACACTACACTATACACTACTACAATACACTATACACTATTACACTACTACACTACACTATACACTACTACACTACACTATACACTATACACTACACTATACACTACACTATACACTACACTATACACTACTACACTACACTATACACTACACTACACTATACACTATACACTACACTATACACTACACTATACACTATACACTACACTATACACTACACTATACACTACACTATACACTACACTATACACTACACTACACTATACACTACACACTACACTATACACTATACACTACACTATACACTATACACTACACTATACACTACACTATACACTATACACTACACTATACACTACACTATACACTACACTATACACTACACTATACACTACACTACACTATACACTATACACTACACTATACACTACACTATACACTACTACACAATACACTACACTATACACTACACTATACACTACACTACTACACTATACACTACACTATACACTACTACACTATACACTACACTATACACTACTACACTACACTAACTATACACTACACTATACACTACACTATACACTACACTACTACACTACACTATACACTACACTACACTATACACTACACTACACTATACACTACACTATACACTACACTACACACTACACTATACACTACTACACTACACTATACACTACACTATACACCACCACACTCACCTGCACACCTCCTGCACCACGCCCAGTAGACACTTCACGTAGTCGTTCACCACGCGGCCTCTCCTCGTCTCTCCCGGCGACGGTGATGGTGATGCCGGTGATGGTGGTGATGGTGGTGATGGTGGTGATGGTGGTGATGCCGGTGATGGTGGTGATGGTGGTGATGGTGGTGATGGCGGCGTTAGGAAGGCGTCGTCGAAGAAGACGTGGGCTTCAAAGTCGTACGGCTCACGGCGATGGGGGAGATCCCGGCTCACGAAGTTGCGGCGAGGCTGACTCTTGTCCAGCCTGGGCAGGGTGGTGGTGGTGGTGGTGGTGGTGATGGTGGTGATGGTGATGGTGGTGGTGGTGGTGATGGTGGTGGTGGTGGTGATGGTGGTGGTGGGGGGGGGGTGGTAGTGGTGGTGGTGGTGATGGTGGTGATGGTGGTGGGGGTGGTGATGGTGGTGGTGGTGGTGGGGTGGTGGTGGTGGTGGGGTGGTGGTGGTGGTGGTGATGGTGATGGTGGTGGTGGTGGGGGGGGGGGGTGGTAGTGGTGGTGGTGGTGGGGGTGGTGATGGTGGTGGTGGTGGTGATGGTGATGGTGGTGGTGGTGGTGGGGGGGGGGTGGTAGTGGTGGTGGTGGTGGGGTGGTGATGGTGGTGGTGGTGGGGGTGGTGATGGTGGTGGTGATGGTGGTGGTGATGGTGGTGGTGGTGGGGGGGGGGGTGGTAGTGGTGGTGGTGGTGGGGTGGTGATGGTGGTGGTGGTGGTGATGGTGGTGGTGGTGGTGGTGGTGATGGTGGTGGTGGTGGTGATGGTGGTGGTGGTAAGATTATGGAGAGAGAGAGATGGTGGTGGTGGTGGTGGTGATGGTGGTGATGGTGGTGGTGGTGATGGTGGTGGTGATGGTGGTGATGGTGGTGATGGTGATGGTGGGGGTGGTGGTGGTGGGGTGGTGGGGGTGAGATAATGATGAGATTATGGAGAGAGATGTTGGTGGTGGTGGAGGTGGTGGTGGTGGTGATGGTGAGATAATGATGAGATTATGGAGAGAGAGATGATGGTGATGGTGGTGATGGTGGTGGTGGTGATTGTGATGGTGGTGTGGTGGTGATGGTGGTGATGGTGGTGGTGGTGGTGATTGTGATGGTGGTGTGGTGGAGATGGTGATGGTGGTGGTGGTGGTGATGGTGGTGAACTAACCGCAGGATGGACGTGATGATGTTGGTCATTTCCTCCTTCGTCTCGTGCCACATCGTGGCGCACAGATAGATGAAGACTCGCTCAGTCTGGGACCTGGGAGACACTCAGAGACACAGAGACACTCAGAGACACACAGAGACACACAGAGACACTCAGAGACACACAGAGACACAGAGACACACAGAGACACAGAGACACTCAGAGACACACAGAGACACACACAGAGACACACAGAGACACACACAGAGAAACACAGAGACACACAGTGACACACAGAGACACACAGTGACACACAGAGACACACACAGAGAAACACAGAGACACACAGTGACACACAGAGACACACAGTGACACACAGAGACACACAGAGACACACAGAGACACACAGAGACACACACACAGAGACACACAGAGACACACAGTGACACACAGAGACACACAGAGACACACAGAGAAACACAGAGACACACAGATACACACAGAGACACACAGTGACACACAGAGACACACACAGAGACACACACAGAGACACACAGAGACACACACAAAGACACACAGAGACACACACAGAGAAACACAGAGACACACAGTGACACACAGAGACACACAGTGACACACAGAGACACACAGAGACACACAGAGACACACACAGGGGCACACACAGAGAGACACACAGAGAGACACACAAAGACACACACACAGAGACACACAGAGACACACAGAGACACACACAGAGACACACAGAGACACACAGAGACACACACAGAGACACACAGAGACACACACAGAGACACACAGAGACACACACACACAGAGACACACACAGAGACACACACAGAGAGACACACAAAGACACAGAGACACACACAGGGACACACACAGACACACAGAGAGACACACGCAGACTCACTCATACCGACGTTGAGTGAGTGATTCAGTGAGTGAAAGAGTCAGCGAGTGAGTGAATGAGTTAGTCAGTGAGTGAGTGAATGAGCGAGTGAGTGAGTGAGTGAGTGAGTGAATGAGTGAGTCAGTGAGTGATTCAGTGAGTGAGTGAATGAGCGAGTGAGTGAGTGAGTGAGTCAGTGAGTGATTCAGTGAGTGAAAGAGTCAGCGAGTGAGTGAATGAGTTAGTCAGTGAGTGAGTGAATGAGCGAGTGAGTGATTCAGTGAGTGAGTGAATGAGCGAGTGAGTGAGTGAGTGAGTCAGTGAGTGATTCAGTGAGTGAAAGAGTCAGCGAGTGAGTGAATGAGCGAGTGAGTGATTGAGTGAGTCAGTGAGTGATTCAGTGAGTGAAAGAGTCAGCGAGTGAGTGAATGAACGAGCCAGCCCAGCAAGTGAAAGAGTGAGCGAGTGAGTGAATGAGCGAGTGAGTGATTGAGTGAGTCAGTGAGTGATTCAGCGAGTGAAAGAGTCAGCGAGTGAGTGAAAGAGTCAGCGAGTGAGTGAATGAGTGAATGAGTGAATGAGCGAGTGAGTGAATGAGTGAGTCAGTGAGTGATTCATCGAGTGAAAGAGTCAGCGAGTGAGTGAATGAGTGAGTCAGCCCAGTGAGTGAAAGAGTCAGCGAGTGAGTGAAAGAGTCAGCGAGTGAGTGAATGAGTGGGTGAATGAGTGAGTCAGTGAGTGATTCAGTGAGTGAAAGAGTCAGCGAGTCAGCGAATGAGTGAGTCAGCCCAGTGAGTGAAAGAGTCAGCGAGTGAGTGAATGAGTGAGTGAATGAGTGAGTCAGTGAGTGATTCAGCGAGTGAAAGAGTCAGCGAGTCAGCGAATGAGTGAGTCAGCCCAGCGAGTGAAAGAGTCAGCGAGTGAGTGAATGAGTGAATGAGTGAATGAGCGAGTGAGTGAATGAGTGAGTCAGTGAGTGATTCAGCGAGTGAAAGAGTCAGCGAGTCAGCGAATGAGTGAGTCAGCCCAGCGAGTGAAAGAGTCAGCGAGTGAGTGAATGAGTGAATGAGCGAGTGAGTGAATGAGTGAGTCAGTGAGTGATTCAGCGAGTGAAAGAGTCAGCGAGTGAGTGAAAGAGTCAGCGATGTGAATGAGCGAGTGAGTGAATGAGTGAGTCAGTGAGTGATTCAGCGAGTGAAAGAGTCAGCGAGTGAGTGAAAGAGTCAGCGAGTGAATGAGCGAGTGAGTGAATGAGTGAGTCAGTGAGTGATTCAGCGAGTGAAAGAGTCAGCGAGTGAGTGAATGAGCGAGTGAGTGAATGAGCGAGTGAGTGAATCAGTGAGTGAAAGAGTCAGCGAATGAACGAGTCAGCCCAGCCCAGCGAGCCAGTCCCCAAACCCACCTCTCGTCCTCTGCCCTTCCGTCGCCTTCCTCCCCTCCGCCCTCCGTGACCCCCGTGACCCCCGTGACCCCCTTGACCCCCGTGAGCCCCGGCGGCCTCCGTCGGTTGAGGAGTAGCGATGCGGCGGTGAAGGCCGGCTCCAGGCTGCGGCGCACGAAGAGCCGCGCCGAGCGGCCCATACGCAGACTGTCGGCTCGCCAAACGTGGGAGGCCCCGAGGGACAGGGCCGCCAGCCACAGGAGGCCCGACACCAGCGTCAGGCCCAGGTCGGTGGGCGAAGAGACACCCGCGGAGGAGTGGATGTAGCCGCACAACTTGGGGGGGGGGGTGGGGGGGGGGTGGACAATGAGGTGGACAATGAGGTGGAGGGAGGGGAGAGGGGTGGGGGGGAGGAGGAGGGACAGGGCCGCCAGCCACAGGAGGCCCGACACCAGCGTCAAGACCAGGTCGGTGGGCGAAGAGACACCCGCTGACGAGTGGATGTAGCCACACAACTTGGGTGGGGGGGGGGGGGGTGGGGGGGGGTGGTTGGGGAGGTGGACAATGAGGGGTGGTAGGGAGGGGTGGTGGGGGAGGGAGGTGGAGGAGGGGAGCACGGCAGTGGTTGTGGTGAGTGAGTAGCAGCCTCTCCTCCACACACACCTCACACACGCGCGCGTACACACACACGCACACACACACACGCGCGCGTACACTCACTCACACACACACACACACGCCTACACTCACACACACACGCGTGCGTACACTCACTCACACACGCGCGTACACTCATACACACACACGCGGCTGGGGGTGTTGGCGACCTTAGTCTTTATCCGCGTGACCCGGACGAACCCCCAAAATACGTTCACATTGGCCTCCCCTCCTCTCTCTCCCCCTCCCCCACTCCTCTACTCCCTCCTCCCTCTTCCGGCACCTCTGATCTGCCCCTCCTTTGGAATCGTTGATCGACCACGATCCCGGTCGACCACGACGAAACTGCCCCCCCCCCCCCCCCCCCCCCCCCGTTCGCCTCTCCTCCCTCCCCCTCCGCTCCACTCACCATGGCCACGGTCCGGTCGAGGAAGAGAGACCCTAGTCTCTATCTCCGTGACCCGGACGAACCCCCAAAATACGTTCCCAGGGGCCTCCCCTCCTCTCTCCGCCCCCCCCCCCTCCCCCACTCCTATACTCCCTCTTCCGGCACCTTTAATCTGCCCCTCCTTTGGAATCGTTGACCGACCACGATCCCGGTCGACCACGACGAAACTGCCCCCCCCCCGTTCGCCTCTCCTCCCTCTCCCTCCGCTCCACTCACCATGGCCACGGTCCGGTCGAGGAAGAGCCACGAAGCGACCGCTCCGATCCCTCCTTCTCCCCGGGCGGCTCCTGCGACCGCCGCCCCTCCCTTGGACGCGTTCAACGACCCCACCGACCACGACGGAACAGCCGTCGTCACGACGCCGCAGTTGTACCGGGAGCCGTAGTACGCAGCCGTACCGGCGTCCATCAGGGGCACGGCGCCGTTGAGCGACAGGAAGACAAGGAAGATGGCCGCAACGCTAGCCGGGGTCGACAGGAGCAGGGGGAGGGCGAAGCAGCTCTTCTGACGACGGATCTTGCAGGCGGCGTTGGCCAGCCAGTGGCAGAGCACGGTGGAGCCGAGCTGGGCTCCGTAGAGGGACAGCATCAGCACGACGGTGGAGCGGTGGTTGCCGATCAGCTCGATGGATCTCCACGTCCAGTTGTTGGTCTTCACCTGTTGGCGGGTTTTATTATGTTGTTACGTTTTATTTGTATTATTTTATTATGTTATCATGTTTAATTTTAAATATTTTATTATATTATTTTATTATAGTATATTACGGGTTATTTTCCGTGAGTGTGTCTTTAGCTTCCTGATATGCGAGTCTCACTCACCAAACCCATCCAGCCACTCACCCACTCTCCCCACCCACTCACTGTCCCCACCACAACACCCACTCACTGCACCCACCCACTACCACCACCACCCCTCACCTTCATCAGCAGATCCACCACCACAACGACGGCAGTGGCCAGCACCCTCGCCATCGCCCCGTAGCACTCGGCCAGATTCCTCGACCGATCGAGAGCACCGCGCGTCGCCCCCAGGACGCCCCCCGGCACAAAGTTCTCCCACCACGTGAGCGACACCGCCACCAGGGCCACGACCACGAGAGCCAGGAAACCGTCGGCAGTAACAGCCGTCCCGGCAGCGGCCGACGCCCCCGATCCGGCGGCAACAGCCGTCCCGGCGCGCGACATCCGAACGAAGAACAGGACGAAGGCGAGGACGCAGGCCGAGGAGGCGACGCAGGCCACGGCAAGCGTCCTGTTTCCGTCGTGGGCGGGCGTCTTGCCGGAGGGCGACGTCAGCGGCCGGTGGCGGGGGGGCGTGGCGGGGGGCGTGGCGGGCGGCCACGGCGGAGGCGAACTTCATGAGGCAGGGAGCGAGCGAGACTCCCGTCAGGAGGACAAGGGTGGTTAGGAGGTCGTAAGGTCGCGACGGGAGCACGACCACGGTGATGATGGCCTGGCCTAGGCCGAAGGCGGCTTCTGGGATGCAGTTCTGTGTGTGTGGGCGGGGCGGGGGGGTTTGGAGGGCGGTGGGCGGAGGAAGATGTCGTTGTTGTTGTCAACTTATTCACCACCGATATCACCTCCTCTACCACCGTCACCACCACCACCAACACCACCACAGCCTCCAGCACCATCACCATCACCGTCAACACCACCAACACCACCACAACAACCTCCTTCTCCACCATCACCACAATCACTTCCACCACCACCACAATCACCACCACCATGACCACCACCATGACCACCACCACCACCATGACCACCACCATCACCACCACCACCACCACCACCCCCACCCCCACCACCACCACCACCATCACCCCCACCACCACCCCCACCACCACCCCCACCACCACCCCCACCACCACCACCACCACCACCCCCACCACCACCACCACCACCACCACCCCCACCACCACCCCCACCACCACCCCCCACCACCACCACCACCACCACCCCCCACCACCACCCCCACCACCACCACCACCACCACCTCCCCCACCACCAGCACCACCACCCCCCCTCACCAGGGCAATGGCTCATCGAGCTCCCGTGACCACCACCACCACCACCACCACAACCTCCTCCTCCCCCACCACCCCAACCACTACCACCACCACCACCCCCCACCACCACCACCACCACCATCACCACCACCACCCCCACCACCCCCACCACTATCACCACCACCACCACCCCCACCACCACCACCACCCCCCCACCACCCCCCCCCCCCCACCACCACCACCACCACCCCCCACCACTACCACCACCACCCCCCACCACCACCCCCACCACCACCCCCACCACCACCACCACCCCCCCACCACCCCCCCCCCACCACCTTCACCACCACCACCACCACCACCACCACCACCACCCCCACCACCCCCCACCACCACCACCACCACCACCCCCACCACCATCACCACCACCCCCACCACCATCACCACCACCCCCACCACCATCACCACCACCCCCACCACCACCACCACCATCACCCCCACCATCACCACGACCTCCTCCTCCTTCACCACCACCACCACCCCCACCCCCATCACCACCACCACCCCCACCACCCCCACCACTACCACCACCACCACCACCCCCACCCCCACCACCACCACCACCATCACCCCCACCATCACCACGACCTCCTCCTCCTTCACCACCACCACCACCCCCACCCCCATCACCACCACCACCCCCACCACCCCCACCACTACCACCACCACCCCCACCACCTCCACCACCACCACCACCCCCACCCCCACCACCACCACCACCCCCACCAACACCAACACCACCATCACCTCCACCACCACCATCACCTCCACCACCACCACCACCCCCACCACCACCACCACCCCCACCAACACCAACACCACCACCCCCACCACCCCCACCACTACCACCACCACCCCCACCACCTCCACCACCACCACCACCCCCACCCCCACCACCACCACCACCCCCACCAACACCAACACCACCATCACCTCCACCACCACCATCACCTCCACCACCACCACCACCCCCACCACCACCACCACCCCCACCAACACCAACACCATCACCATCACCATGACCATCACCATCACCACCACCTCCTCCTTCACCACCACCACCACCACCCCCCACCATCACCTCCACCACCCCCACCACCTCCGCTTGCACAACCACCAGCACCATCACCTCCATCACCACCATCACCACCACCATGACCACCACCACCACCCCCACCCCCATCACCACCACCATCACCTCCACCTCCACCACCACCCCCACCCCCACCACCACCACCACCCCTACCAACACCACCACCATCACCATGACCATCACCACCAGCACCATCACCTCCATCACCACCATCACCACCACCATGACCACCATCACCACCATCACCACCATCACCACCACCACCATCACCACCACCATCACCACCATCACCACCATCACCACCATCACCACCACCACCACCCCCACCTCACCAGGGCGATGGCTCTATGGTTGGAGGCGTCAGCTGCCTTGAAGCTGAGTCTCCATGCACAGCGAGCTCCGGTGACCACCATCACCACCACCACCACCATCACCACCACCATCACCACCACAACCTCCTCCTCCACCACCACCACCCCCACCATCACCACCACCACCACCACCACCACCCCCACCACCCCCACCACCTCCACTTGCACAACCACCAGCACCATCACCTCCATCACCACCATCACCACCACAACCTCCTCCTCCACCACCACCACCCCCACCATCACCACCACCACCACCACCCCCACCACCACCATCTCACCAGGGCGATGGCTCTACGGTTGGAGGCGTCAGCTGCCTTGAAGCTCAGTCTCCAGGCGCAGCGAGCTCCGGTGAGGACGTTGGGTGTCATGAGGACCAGCGCCAGCATCCACTTGAAGAACATCACCTCCTCGGCGCTGCCGGAGATGCGTGTCAGCTCCATCATGTAGGTCAGGGAGAGCTGCCTCGCACACATCCACGGTGAGGGAGGGGGGGGTCATCATCTGGAGAACATCTGTCAATCATCTGGATCATCTGTCAATCATCTGGATCATCTGTCAATCATCTGGATCATCTGGAGATCATCTGGATCATCTGGAGATCATCTGGATCATCTGCAGAACATCTCGACACCATCTGTCAATCGTCTGGACACCATCTGGAGAACATCTGTCAATCATTTGGATCATCTGGAGAACATCTGGACACCATCTGTCAATCATCTGGATCATCTGTCAATCATCTGGATCATCTAGAGAACATCTGGAGACCATCTGGAGATTATCTGGCAATTATCTGGACACCATCGGGACACCATCTGTCAATCATCTGGATCATCTGTCAATCATCTGGATCATCTGGAGAACATCTGGACACCATCTGTCAATCATCTGGATCATCTGTCAATCACCTGGACATCATCTGTCAATCACCTGGACATCATCTGTCAATCATCTGGAGATCATCTGGAGACCATCTGGAGACCATCTGTCAATCATCTGGATCATCTGGAGAACATCTGGACACCATCTGTCAATCATCTGGATCATCTGTCAATCATCTGGATCATCTGGAGAACATCTGGACACCATCTGTCAATCATCTGGATCATCTGTCAATCACCTGGACATCATCTGTCAATCACCTGGACATCATCTGTCAATCATCTGGAGATCATCTGGAGACCATCTGGAGACCATCTGTCAATCATCTGGATCATCTGGAGAACATCTGGAGACCATCTGTCAATCATCTGGATCATCTGTCAATCATCTGGATCATCTGGAGAACATCTGGACACCATCTGTCAATCATCTGGATCATCTGTCAATCACCTGGACATCATCTGTCAATCACCTGGACATCATCTGTCAATCATCTGGAGATCATCTGGAGACCATCTGGAGACCATCTGTCAATCATCTGGATCATCTGGAGAACATCTGGAGACCATCTGTCAATCATCTGTCAGTCATCTGGACACCATCTGTCAATCATCTGTCAATCATCTGGATCATCTGGAGAACATCTGGAGACCATCTGGACATCATCTGTCAATCAGCTGGAGACCATCTGCTGGAGATGCGTGTCAGCTCCAGCATGTAGGTCAGGGAGAGCTGCCTCACACACATCCACGGTGAGGGAGGGGGGGGTCATCATCTGGACACCATCTGTCAATCATCTGGATCATCTGTCAATCATCTGGACACCATCTGTCAATCACCTGGACACCATCTGTCAATCAACTGGACATCATCTGTCAATCATCTGGACACCATCTGTCAATCATCTGGACAACATCTGTCAATCATCTGGATCATCTGGAGAACATCTGGACAACATCTGCTGGAGATGCGTGTCAGCTCCAGCATGTAGGTCAGGGAGAGCTGCCTCGCACACACCCACGGTGAGTGTATGAGTGAGTGAGTAATTGACTGACTGACTGAGTGAGTGACTGAGTGACTGAGTGAGTGAGTGAGTGTCTGAGTGAGTGTATGAGTGAGTGTATGAGTGAGTGAGTGACTGAGTGACTGAGTGAGTGAGTGACTGAGTGAGTGAGTGACTGACTGAGTGAGTGACTGAGTGACTGAGTGAGTGAGTGACTGAGTGAGTGAGTGACTGAGTGACTGAGTGAGTGAGTGTATGAGTGAGTGTATGAGTGAGTGACTGAGTGAGTGAGTGACTGAGTGAGTGAGTGACTGACTGAGTGAGTGACTGAGTGACTGACTGAGTGAGTGACTGAGTGAGTGAGTGACTGAGTGACTGAGTGAGTGAGTGTATGAGTGACTGAGTGAGTGAGTGACTGACTGACTGAGTGAGTGACTGACTGAGTGAGTGAGTGTATGAGTGAGTGTATGAGTGAGTGTATGAGTGAGTGAGTGACTGAGTGACTGAGTGAGTGACTGAGTGACTGAGTGAGTGAGTGACTGACTGAGTGAGTGACTGAGTGACTGAGTGAGTGAGTGACTGAGTGACTGAGTGAGTGAGTGTATGAGTGAGTGTATGAGTGAGTGAGTGACTGAGTGACTGAGTGAGTGAGTGTATGAGTGAGTGTATGAGTGAGTGTATGAGTGAGTGAGTGACTGAGTGACTGAGTGAGTGACTGAGTGACTGAGTGAGTGAGTGACTGACTGAGTGAGTGACTGAGTGACTGAGTGAGTGAGTGACTGAGTGACTGAGTGAGTGACTGAGTGAGTGACTGAGTGACTGAGTGAGTGAGTGTATGAGTGAGTGTATGAGTGAGTGTATGAGTGAGTGAGTGACTGAGTGACTGAGTGAGTGAGTGTATGAGTGAGTGTATGAGTGAGTGTATGAGTGAGTGAGTGACTGAGTGACTGAGTGAGTGACTGAGTGACTGAGTGAGTGAGTGACGGACTGAGTGAGTGACTGAGTGACTGAGTGAGTGAGTGACTGAGTGACTGAGTGAGTGACTGAGTGACTGAGTGACTGAGTGAGTGAGTGTATGAGTGAGTGTATGAGTGAGTGTATGAGTGAGTGAGTGACTGAGTGAGTGAGTGTATGAGTGAATGTATGAGTGAGTGTATGAGTGACTGAGTGACTGAGTGAGTGACTGAGTGACTGAGTGAGTGACTGAGTGACTGAGTGACTGAGTGAGTGACTGAGTGACTGAGTGAGTGAGTGACTGAGTGACTGAGTGAGTGACTGAGTGAGTGACTGAGTGACTGAGTGAGTGAGTGTATGAGTGAGTGTATGAGTGAGTGAGTGACTGAGTGAGTGACTGAGTGACTGAGTGAGTGAGTGACTGACTGAGTGAGTGACTGAGTGACTGAGTGAGTGAGTGGCTGAGTGAGTGAGTGACTGAGTGAGTGACTGAGTGAGTGAGTGACTGACTGACTGAGTGAGTGGCTGAGTGAGTGAGTGACTGAGTGAGTGACTGACTGAGTGAGTGAGTGACTGAGTGGCTGAGTGAGTGACTGACTGAGTGAGTGAGTGAGTGACTGAGTGGCTGAGTGAGTGACTGAATGAGTGAGTGAGTGACTGACTGAGTGAGTGAGTGTGTGAGTGAGTGTATGAGTGAGTGTATGAGTGAGTGAGTGACTGAGTGACTGAGTGAGTGAGTGTATGAGTGAGTGTATGAGTGAGTGTATGAGTGAGTGAGTGACTGAGTGACTGAGTGAGTGACTGAGTGACTGAGTGAGTGAGTGACTGACTGAGTGAGTGACTGAGTGACTGAGTGAGTGAGTGACTGAGTGAGTGACTGAGTGACTGAGTGAGTGACTGAGTGAGTGAGTGTATAAGTGAGTGTATGAGTGAGTGTATGAGTGAGTGAGTGACTGAGTGACTGAGTGAGTGAGTGTATGAGTGAGTGTATGAGTGAGTGTATGAGTGAGTGAGTGACTGAGTGACTGAGTGAGTGACTGAGTGACTGAGTGAGTGAGTGACTGACTGAGTGAGTGACTGAGTGACTGAGTGAGTGAGTGACTGACTGACTGAGTGAGTGGCTGAGTGAGTGAGTGACTGAGTGAGTGACTGATTGAGTGAGTGAGTGACTGACTGACTGAGTGAGTGGCTGAGTGAGTGAGTGACTGAGTGAGTGACTGACTGAGTGAGTGAGTGACTGAGTGGCTGAGTGAGTGACTGACTGAGTGAGTGAGTGAGTGACTGAGTGGCTGAGTGAGTGACTGAATGAGTGAGTGAGTGACTGACTGAGTGAGTGAGTGTGTGAGTGAGTGTATGAGTGAGTGTATGAGTGAGTGAGTGACTGAGTGACTGAGTGAGTGAGTGTATGAGTGAGTGTATGAGTGAGTGTATGAGTGAGTGAGTGACTGAGTGACTGAGTGAGTGACTGAGTGACTGAGTGAGTGAGTGACTGACTGAGTGAGTGACTGAGTGAGTGAGTGACTGAGTGAGTGACTGACTGAGTGAGTGAGTGACTGACTGACTGAGTGAGTGGCTGAGTGAGTGAGTGACTGAGTGAGTGACTGACTGAGTGAGTGAGTGACTGAGTGGCTGAGTGAGTGACTGACTGAGTGAGTGAGTGAGTGACTGAGTGGCTGAGTGAGTGACTGAATGAGTGAGTGAGTGACTGACTGAGTGAGTGAGTGTGTGAGTGGCTGAGTGAGTGACTGACTGAGTGAGTGAGTGACTGACTGAGTGAGTGAGTGAGTGAGTGACTGAGTGAGTGGCTGAGTGGCTGAGTGAGTGGATGAGTGACTGAGTGAGTGAGTGGCTAGCTGAGTGAGTGAGTGAGTGGCTGAGTGAGTGAGTGGCAGAGTGGGTGTATGAATGAGTGAGTGTATAAGTGTATGAGTGAGTGAGTGGTTAGCTGAGTGACTGACTGAGTGACTGACTGAGTGACTGACTAACTGACTAACTGACTCACCTGAGTGGTGCATGCGGTGGTGAGCACAGCCAGGAACAGCAGCGTGAGTAGGAGGCCTCTCACGACTGGCTGAGTGAGTGACTGAGTGAGTGACTGAGTGAGTGAGTGACTGAGTGAGTGAGTGACTGGCTGAGTGACTGAGTGAGTGAGTGAGTGACTGAGTGTGTGAGTGAGTAGCTGAGTGAGTGATTGAGTGAGTGACTGACTGACTGACTGACTGACTGACTGAGTGAGTGACTGACTGACTGACTGACTGAGTGAATGAGTGAGTGAGTGACTGACTGAGTGACTGAGTGGCTGAGTGAGTGACTGACTGAGTGGCTGAGTGAGTGACTGACTGAGTGGCTGAGTGAGTGAGTGAGTGACTGACTGACTGAGTGAGTGGCTGAGTGAGTGAGTGACTGAGTGAGTGACTGACTGAGTGAGTGAGTGACTGAGTGGCTGAGTGAGTGACTGACTGAGTGAGTGAGTGAGTGACTGAGTGGCTGAGTGAGTGACTGAATGAGTGAGTGAGTGAGTGACTGACTGAGTGAGTGAGTGAGTGAGTGTGTGAGTGGCTGAGTGAGTGACTGACTGAGTGAGTGAGTGACTGACTGAGTGAGTGAGTGAGTGACTGAGTGGCTGAGTGAGTGACTGAGTGAGTGAGTGAGTGAGTGACTGAGTGGCTGAGTGAGTGACTGAATGAGTGAGTGAGTGAGTGACTGACTGAGTGAGTGAGTGAGTGAGTGTGTGAGTGGCTGAGTGAGTGACTGACTGAGTGAGTGAGTGACTGACTGAGTGAGTGAGTGAGTGACTGACTGACTGAGTGAGTGAGTGAATGAGTGACTGAGTGAGTGAGTGAATGACTGACTGAGTGAGTGAGTGACTGACTGAGTGAGTGGCTGAGTGAGTGAGTGACTGAGTGAGTGACTGACTGAGTGAGTGACTGACTGAGTGAGTGAGTGGCTGAGTGAGTGACTGAGTGAGTGACTGGCTGAGTGACTGAGTGAGTGAGTGACTGAGTGAGTGAGTGAGTGACTGAGTGAGTGGCTGAGTGAGTGAGTGACTGGCTGAGTGAGTGAGTGGCTGAGTGAGTGACTGAGTGAGTGACTGGCTGAGTGACTGAGTGAGTGAGTGAGTGACTGAGTGTGTGAGTGAGTGGTTGAGTGAGTGATTGGCTGAGTGAGTGACTGACTGAGTGAGTGAGTGGCTGAGTGAGTGACTGAGTGAGTGACTGGCTGAGTGACTGAGTGAGTGAGTGAGTGAGTGACTGAGTGTGTGAGTGAGTGGTTGAGTGAGTGATTGGCTGAGTGAGTGACTGACTGAGTGAGTGAGTGGCTGAGTGAGTGACTGAGTGAGTGACTGACTGAGTGACTGAGTGAGTGAGTGAGTGACTGGCTGAGTGAGTGAGTGGCTGAGTGAGTGACTGAGTGAGTGACTGGCTGAGTGACTGAGTGAGTGAGTGAGTGACTGAGTGTGTGAGTGAGTGGTTGAGTGAGTGATTGGCTGAGTGAGTGACTGACTGAGTGAGTGAGTGGCTGAGTGAGTGACTGAGTGAGTGACTGGCTGAGTGACTGAGTGAGTGAGTGAGTGAGTGACTGAGTGTGTGAGTGAGTGGTTGAGTGAGTGATTGGCTGAGTGAGTGACTGACTGAGTGAGTGAGTGGCTGAGTGAGTGACTGAGTGAGTGACTGACTGAGTGACTGAGTGAGTGAGTGAGTGACTGGCTGAGTGAGTGGCTGAGTGAGTGAGTGACTGAGTGAGTGGCTGAGTGAGTGACTGACTGAATGGCTAGCTAAGTGAATGAGTGAGTGAGTGACTGACTGACTGAGTGACTGAGTGACTGACTGAGTGACTGACTGAGTGACTGACTCACCTGAGTGGTGCATGCGGTGGTGAGCACAGCGAGGAACAGCAGCGTGAGTAGGAGGCCTCTCACGACACGCTGAATGAGTGACTGACTGAGTGACTGACTGAGTGACTGACTGACTGAGTGACTGACAAACTGACTAACTGACTGACTCACCTGCGTGGTGCATGCGGTGGTGAGCACAGCGAGGAACAGCAGCGTGAGTAGGAGGCCTCTCACGACGCGCTGAGTGAGTGACTGACTGAGTGAGTGACTGAGTGAGTGAGTGACTGGCTGAGTGAGTGACTGAGTGACTGAGTGAGTGAGTGTATGAGTGACTGGCTGAGTGAGTGACTGAATGACTGAGTGAGTGACTGAGTGGCTGAGTGAGTGAGTGGCTGAGTGAGTGAGTGTGTGAGTGAGTGAGTGTGTGAGTGAGTGAGTGGCTGAGTGACTGAGTGACTGACTGGCTGAGTGAGTGAGTGGCTGAGTGAGTGAGTGACTGACTGAGTGAGTGAATGGCTAGCTGAGTGAATTAGTGAGTGACTGAGTGAGTGACTGAGTGACTGAGTGAGTGAGTATATGAGTGAGTTTATGAGTGAGTGAGTGGACGACTGGCTGAGTGAGTGACTGACTAAGTGAGTGAATGACTGACTGAGTGAGTGAGTGGCTAGCTGAGTGAATGAGTGAGTGAATGAGTGACTGACTGACTGAGTGACTGAGTGGCTGAGTGAGTGAGTGGCTGAGTGACTGACTGACTGAGTGAGTGAATGAGTGACTGACTGACTGAGTGAGTGAGTGAGTGAGTGACTGGCTGAGTGACTGACTGACTGACTGACTAACTGACTGACTAACTGACTCACCTGAGTGGTGCATGCGGTGGTGAGCACAGCGAGGAACAGCAGCGTGAGTAGGAGGCCTCTCACGACGCGCAGGAACCGCGATGGGGAATCGTCGTCGTCGATATCCAGGCGGATGCGGAATCGGTCCCAGTACCTAGACAGGCAGTCAGTCAGTTAGTGAGTCAGTCAGTTAGTCAGTCAGTTAGTCAGCTAGTCAGTCAGTTAGTTAGTCAGTTAGTCAGTTAGTTAGTTAGTCAGTCAGTTAGTTAGTCAGTCAGTTAGTCAGTCAGTTAGTTAGTCAGTCAGTTAGTTAGTCAGTCAGTTAGTTAGTCAGTCAGTTAGTTAGTCAGTTAGTCAGTTAGTCAGTTAGTCAGTTAGTTAGTTAGTCAGTCAGTTAGTTAGTCAGTCAGTTAGTTAGATAGATAGTTAGTCAGTCAGTCAGTTAGTTAGATAGTTAGTCAGTTAGTCAGTTAGTCAGTCAGTCAGTCAGTTAGATAGATAGTTAGTCAGTCAGTCAGTTAGTTAGATAGTTAGTCAGTTAGTCAGTTAGTCAGTCAGTTAGTTAGTCAGTCAGTCAGTTAGATAGATAGTTAGTCAGTTAGTCAGTTAGTCAGTTAGTTAGTTAGTTAGTCAGTTAGTTAGTTAGTTAGTTAGTTAGTTAGTTAGTTAGTCAGTCAGTTAGTTAGTCAGTCAGTCAGTTAGTTAGTTAGTTAGTCAGTTAGTCAGTTAGTTAGATAGTTAGTCAGTTAGTCAGTTAGTTAGTCAGTTAGTCAGTTAGTCAGTTAGTTAGATAGTTAGTCAGTTAGTTAGTTAGTTAGTTAGTTAGTTAGTTAGTCAGTCAGTTAGTTAGTCAGTCAGTCAGTTAGTTAGATAGTTAGTCAGTTAGTCAGTCAGTCAGTTAGTGAGTCAGTCAGTCAGTTAGTCAGTTAGTTAGTTAGTCAGTCAGTTAGTTAGTCAGTCAATTAGTTAGTTAGTTAGTCAGTTAGTTAGTTAGTGAGTCAGTCAGTTAGTGAGTCAGTTAGTCAGTCAGTCACTCACTCAGTCAGTGACTGAGTGACTGACTGAGTGACTGACTGAGCGACTGACTGAGCGACTGACTGACTAACTGACTGGCTGAGCGAGTGACTGACTCACTAACTGACTGACTAACTGACTGAGTGACTGACTGACTGAGCGACTTACTGACTGAGCGACTGACTAACTGACTGTGTGACTGAGTGAATGACTGAGTGAGTGACTGAGTGACTGACTGACTAACTGAATGAGTGACTGACTGACTGAGCGAGTGACTGACTGAATGACTGACTGAGTGACTGAGTGACTGACTGAATGACTGAGTGACTGAGTGACTGACTGAGCGACTACCTGAATGAGTGACTGAGCGACTGACTGACTAACTAACTGACTAACTAACTAACTGACTAACTAACTTACTGACTAACTAACTAACTAACTGACTAACTGACTAACTGACTAACTAACTTACTGACTAACTGACTAACTGACTAACTGACTAACTAACTTACTGACTAACTAACTAACTAACTGACTAACTGACTAACTGACTAACTGACTAACTGACTGACTCACTCATCCTCGCTGTTGCGTCTCCTTCGAGGACGCCTGACGCCTCCGTCCCCGGCTGCCCCCAGTGAGTGAGTGACTGAGTGAGTGAGTGACTGAGTGAGTGAGTGACTGAGTGAGTGAGTGGCTGAGTGAGTGAGTGAGTGGCTGAGTGAGTGATTGAGTGGCTGAGTGAGTGAGCGGCTGAGTGAGTGAGTGGCTGAGTGAGTGGCTGAGTGAGTGAGTGAGTGGCTGACTGAGTGAGTGGCTGAGTGAGTGAGTGGCTGAGTGAGTGGATGAGTGAGTGAGTGGCTGAGTGAGTGAGTGTATGAGTGAGTGGCTGAGTGAGTGAGTGTCTGAGTGAGTGAGTGGTTGAGTGAGTGACTGGCTGAGTGAGTGGATGAGTAAGTGACTGGCTGAGTGACTGTCTGATTGAGTGACTGAGTGAGTGAGCGACTGAGTGACTGCCTAACTAACTGACTAACTATCTAACTAACTAACTAACTGACTAACTATCTGACTAACTAACTAACTGACTAACTGACTCACTAACTAACTAACTGACTGACTAACTAACTAACTGACTCACTAACTAACTAACTGACTGACTGACTAACTAACTAACTAACTGACTAACTGACTGACTCACTAACTAACTGACTAACTATCTGACTAACTAACTAACTGACTGACTAACTAACTAACTCACTAGCTAACTAACTGACTGACTAACTGACTCACTAACTAACTCACTAACTGACTGACTCACTCATCCTCGCTGTTGCGTCTCCTTCGAGGGCGCCTGACACCTCCGTCCCTGGCTGCCACTTTCCCGGCCGTCTTTGTCTTCCTCGCCCTCTTCGGCTTTATCCTCTCCAGCGTCTTGCGCAGCGTCGTGATGTTGGCCGGCATCGCGAACCCACGAACCTCCTGTAGGCCAGGCGAGGTAGTCAACATCTCACAGGGTCAGAGATCGAACCCACGACCTCCTGTAGACCAGGCGAGGTAGTCAACATCTCTCAGGGTCTGGGATCGAACCCACGACCTCCTGTAGACCAGGCGAGGTAGTCAACATCTCTCAGGGTCTGGGATCGAACCCACGACCTCCTGTAGACCAGGCGAGGTAGTCAACATCTCTCAGGGTCTGGGATCGAACCCACGACCTCCTGTAGGCCAGGCGAGGTAGTCAACATCTCTCAGGGTCAGGGATCGAACCCACGACCTCCTGTAGACCAGGCGAGGTAGTCAACATCTCACAGGGTCAGAGATCGAACCCACGACCTCCTGTAGACCAGGCGAGGTAGTCAACATCTCTCAGGGTCTGGGATCGAACCCACGACCTCCTGTAGACCAGGCGAGGTAGTCAACATCTCTCAGGGTCTGGGATCGAACCCACGACCTCCTGTAGACCAGGCGAGGTAGTCAACATCTCTCAGGGTCTGGGATCGAACCCACGACCTCCTGTAGGCCAGGCGAGGTAGTCAACATCTCTCAGGGTCAGGGATCGAACCCACGACCTCCTGTAGACCAGGCGAGGTAGTCAACATCTCACAGGGTCAGGGATCGAACCCACGACCTCCTGTAGACCAGGCGAGGTAGTCAACATCTCACAGGGTCAGGGATCGAACCCACGACCTCCTGTAGACCAGGCGAGGTAGTCAACATCTCACAGGGTCAGGGATCGAACCCACGACCTCCTGTAGACCAGGCGAGGTAGTCAACATCTCTCAGGGTCTGGGATCGAACCCACGACCTCCTGTAGACCAGGCGAGGTAGTCAACATCTCACAGGGTCTGGGATCGAACCCACGACCTCCTGTAGACCAGGCGAGGTAGTCAACATCTCACAGGGTCCGGGATCGAACCCACGACCTCCTGTAGACCAGGCGAGGTAGTCAACATCTCACAGGGTCCGGGATCGAACCCACGACCTCCTGTAGACCAGGCGAGGTAGTCAACATCTCACAGGGTCCGGGATCGAACCCACGACCTCCTGTAGACCAGGCGAGGTAGTCAACATCTCACAGGGTCTGGGATCGAACCCACAACCTCCTGTAGACCAGGCGAGGTAGTCAACATCTCCCAGGGTCTGGGATCGAACCCACGACCTCCTGTAGACCAGGCGAGGTAGTCAACATCTCACAGGGTCAGGGATCGAACCCACGACCTCCTGTAGACCAGGCGAGGTAGTCAACATCTCACAGGGTCTGGGATCGAACCCACGACCTCCTGTAGACCAGGCGAGGTAGTCAACATCTCACAGGGTCTGGGATCGAACCCACGACCTCCTGTAGACCAGGCGAGGTAGTCAACATCTCACAGGGTCAGGGATCGAACCCACGACCTCCTGTAGACCAGGCGAGGTGGTCAACATCTCACAGGTGGGAGTGGTGGTGCAGTGGTTAGCGCACTGTGTGTGAGTGGGGAGTGGTGGTGCAGTGGTTAGCGTACTGTGTATGTGAGTGGGGAGTGGTGGTGCAGTGGTTAGCGCACTGTGTGAGTGGGGAGTGGTGGTGCAGTGGTTAGCGCACTGTGTGTGTGTGAGAGGGGAGTGGTGGTGCAGTGGTTAGCGCACTGTGTGTGTGGGGAGTGGTGGTGCAGTGGTTAGCGCACTGTGTGTGTGTGAGTGGGGAGTGGTGGTGCAGTGGTTAGCGCACTGTGTGTGTGTGAGTGGGGAGTGGTGGTGCAATGGTTAGCGCACTGTGTGTGTGGGGAGTGGTGGTGCAGTGGTTAGCGCACTGTGTGTGTGTGAGTGGGGAGTGGTGGTGCAATGGTTAGCGCACTGTGTGTGTGGGGAGTGGTGGTGCAGTGGTTAGCGCACTGTGTGTGTGTGTGTGGGGAGTGGTGGTGCAGTGGTTAGCTCACTGTGTGTGTGTGTGTGGGGAGTGGTGGTGCAGTGGTTAGCGCACTGTGTGTGTGTGAGTGGGGAGTGGTGGTGCAGTGGTTAGCGCACTGTGTGTGTGTGGGGAGTGGTGGTGCAGTGGTTAGCTCACTGTGTGTGTGTGAGTGGGGAGTGGTGGTGCAGTGGTTAGCGCACTGTGTGTGTGAGTGGGGAGTGGTGGTGCAGTGGTTAGCGCGCTGTGTGTGTGTGTGTGGGGAGTGGTGGTGCAGTGGTTAGCACACTGTGTGTGTGTGAGTGGGGAGTGGTGGTGCAGTGGTTAGCGCACTGTGTGTGAGTGGGGAGCGGTGGTGCAGTGGTTAGCGCACTGTGTGTGTGTGAGTGGGGAGTGGTGGTGCAGTGGTTAGCGCACTGTGTGTGTGTGTGAGTGGGGAGTGGTGGTGCAGTGGTTAGCGCACTGTGTGTGTGTGAGTGGGGAGTGGTGGTGCAGTGGTTAGCGCACTGTGTGTGTGTGAGTGGGGAGTGGTGGTGCAGTGGTTAGCGCACTGTGTGTGTGTGGGGAGTGGTGGTGCAGTGGTTAGCGCACTGTGTGTGAGTGGGGAGTGGTGGTGCAGTGGTTAGCGCACTGTGTGTGTGTGAGTGGGGAGTGGTGGTGCAGTGGTTAGCGCACTGTGTGTGTGTGTGGGGAGTGGTGGTGCAGTGGTTAGCGCACTGTGTGTGTGTGGGGAGTGGTGGTGCAGTGGTTAGCGCACTGTGCACTCACAATCGATGAGCTTTACACAATTACACGATCGAAGAATCGGTGAGCAGCTTCTTCACGGTGACATTAAATGATAATCCTCCTACTCTAAACTATCGATTATCGGCGCAACTCCCGATATAAGCCTGTGCGTGTGTCTGTCTATATAGTGAGAAGTTGGAACGGAAGCCACTTCCAAATATGGGCATGCGCGTCATCGAGTGGGCGGGGCCACGCGGGGAGGGGCGGGGCTATGGGGGAGGGGCGGGGCTGAGGGGGAAGGGGGTGTGGTTATTGACTGCTGTGCCAGGCTCAGTGCGCTAAGCGCTGCGCCACCGCTCCTCACACAGACACACACACACAGACACATACACAGACACACACACGCAGATACACACAGACACACAGACACACACGCACACAGACACACACACACACACACAGACACACGCACACAGACACACACACACAGACACACACACACACAGACACACACACACACACACAGACACACACACAGACACACAGACACACACACACAGACACACACACAGACACCACACACACAGACACACACACAGACACACACACAGACACACACAGACACACACAGACACACACACAGACACACACACAGACACACAGACAGACACACACACAGACACACACACAGACACACACACAGACACACACACAGACACACACAGACACCACACACACAGACACACACACAGACACACACACAGACACACACACAGACACACACAGACACACACAGACACACACACAGACACACAGACAGACACACACACAGACACACACACAGACACACACACAGACACACACACAGACACACACAGACACACACACAGACACACACACAGACACACACACATACAGTAGTAGTGTATAGTGTAGTGTAGTAGTGTATAGTATAGTAGTGTATAATGTAGTGTAGTAGTGTATAGTGTAGTAGTGTATAGTGTAGTGTAGTAGTGTATAGTATATAGTGTAGTAGTGTAGTGTAGTAGTGTATAGTGTAGTGTATAGTGTAGCGTGTAGTGTAGTAGTGTAGCGTGTAGTGTAGTAGTGTAGCGTGTAGTGTAGTAGTGTATAGTGTAGTAGTGTAGCGTGTAGTGTAGTAGTGTAGTAGTGTATAGTGTAGTGTAGTAGTGTATAGTGTAGTGTAGTAGTGTATAGTGTAGTGTACGCAGAATCTGTTAGCGCAAGCGTCTTAATGCCCCAAACAGCCTCTTTGATCGATGCTTTGCAAAGTGTCTCTGTTGTTCTAAGGTGTGTCTCAAACTCGGCCCGGGGGCTATGGGGACAGGTAAATGTGTAGGTGGTAGTCGCATTAAATCTGTGAGCTATTTTTACATTCACAGGTAAGGTCAGAACGCTGTGCTTGATGCGTAAGACCCATTTTTTTCATTTTTTACAATTTTTTTTATTTTTTTAATTTTATAATGAACTCGTGACCTGGCGATCGCATATGATAGCAGCTCATATCAAGTAACAGATTTCATCATCATCCAACACACTCATAGAGACCCACGGAGACCCACAGAGACCCACAGAGACCCACAGAGACCCATAGAGACCCATAGAGACCCACAGAGACTCATAGAGACCCACATAGACCCATAGAGACCCACAAAGACCCATATAGACCCACAGAGACTCAGAGAGACCCATAGAAACCCACAAAGACCCACAGAGACCCATAGAGACCTGCAGAGACCCACAGAGACCCATAGAGACCCACAGTGACTCATAAAGACCCACAAAGACCCATAGAGACCCACAGAGACCCATAGAGACCCACAGAGCCCCATAGAGACCCACAGAGACCCATAGAGACCCACAGAGACCCATAGAGACCCACAGAGACCCATAGAGACCCACAGAGACCCACAGAGACCCATAGAGACCCATAGAGACCCACAGAGACCCATAGAGACCCACGGAGACACGCAGAGACCCACAGAGACCCACAGAGACCCATAGAGACCCACAGAGACCCATAGAGACACACAAAAACCCATAGAGACCCACAGAGACCCATAGAGACCCACAGAGACCCATAGAGACCCATAGAGACCCACAGAGACCCATAGAGACCCACAAAGACCCATAGAGACCCATAGAGAACCACAGAGACCCACAGTGACTCATAGAGACCCACAGAGACCCATAGAGACCCACAGAGACCCATAGAGACCCACAGAGACCCATAGAGACCCACAGAGACCCATAGAGACCCACAGAGACCCAGAGACCCACAGAGACTCAGAGAGACCCATAGAGACCCATAGAGATCCACAGAGACTCATAGAGACCCACATAGACCCATAGAGACCCACAAAGACCCATATAGACCCACAGAGACTCAGAGAGACCCATAGAAACCCACAGAGACCCACAGAGACCCATAGAGACCTGCAGAGACCCATAGAGACCCACAGAGACCCATAGAGACCCACAGAGACCCATAGAGACCCACAGAGACTCATAGAGACCCACAGAGACCCATAGAGACCCATAGAGACCCACAGAGACCCATAGAGACCCATAGAAACCCACAGAGACCCATAGAGACTCAGAGAGACCCATAGAAACCCACAGAGACCCACAGAGACCCATAGAGACCTGCAGAGACCCATAGAGACCCACAGAGACCCATAGAGACCCACAGAGACTCATAGAGACCCACAGAGACCCATAGAGACCCATAGAGACCCACAGAGACCCATAGAGACCCATAGAAACCCACAGAGACCCATAGAAACCCATAGAGACCCATAGAGACCTACAGAGACACACAGAGACTCATAGAGACCCACATAGACCCATAGAGACCCACAAAGACCCATATAGACCCACAGAGACTCAGAGAGACCCATAGAAACCCACAGAGACCCACAGAGACCCATAGAGACCTGCAGAGACCCACAGAGACCCATAGAGACCCACAGTGACTCATAGAGACCCACAAAGACCCATAGAGACCCACAGAGACCCATAGAGACCCACAGAGCCCCATAGAGACCCACAGAGACCCATAGAGACCCACAGAGACCCATAGAGACCCACAGAGACCCATAGAGACCCACAGAGACCCACAGAGACCCATAGAGACCCATAGAGACCCACAGAGACCCATAGAGACCCACGGAGACACGCAGAGACCCACAGAGACCCACAGAGACCCATAGAGACCCACAGAGACCCATAGAGACACACAAAAACCCATAGAGACCCACAGAGACCCATAGAGACCCACAGAGACCCATAGAGACCCATAGAGACCCACAGAGACCCATAGAGACCCACAAAGACCCATAGAGACCCATAGAGAACCACAGAGACCCACAGTGACTCATAGAGACCCACAGAGACCCATAGAGACCCACAGAGACCCATAGAGACCCACAGAGACCCATAGAGACCCACAGAGACCCATAAAGACCCACAGAGACCCAGAGACCCACAGAGACTCAGAGAGACCCATAGAGACCCATAGAGATCCACAAAGACTCATAGAGACCCACAGAGACCCATAGAGACCCACAAAGACCCATATAGACCCACAGAGACTCAGAGAGACCCATAGAAACCCACAGAGACCCACAGAGACCCATAGAGACCTGCAGAGACCCATAGAGACCCACAGAGACCCATAGAGACCCACAGAGACCCATAGAGACCCACAGAGACTCATAGAGACCCACAGAGACCCATAGAGACCCATAGAGACCCACAGAGACCCATAGAGACCCATAGAAACCCACAGAGACCCATAGAAACCCATAGAGACCCATAGAGACCTACAGAGACACACAGAGACTCATAGAGACCCACAGAGACCCACAGTGACACATAGAGACCTACAGCGACACACAGAGACTCATAGATACCCACAGGGACCCATAAAGACCCATAGAAACCCACAGAGACCCATAGAGACCCACAGAGACCCATAGAGACCCATAGAAACCCACAGAGACCCATGGAAACCCACAGAGACCCATAGAGACCCCCAGAGACCCACAGACACCCATACCCACAGAGACCCACAGACACCCATACCCACAGAGACCCATACTCATAGAGACTCACACAGAGACCCATACTCATAGACACCCAAAAACCAGAGGAGTCAGGGACACAGCGATTGAACCCACGACCTCCCGTAGACCAGGCGAGGTAGTCAACATCTCACAGGGTCCGGGATCGAACCCACGACCTCCTGTAGACCAGGCGAGGTAGTCAACATCTCACAGGGTCCGGGATCGAACCCACGACCTCCTGTAGACCAGGCGAGGTAGTCAACATCTCACAGGGTCTGGGATCGAACCCACGACCTCCTGTAGACCAGGCGAGGTAGTCAACATCTCACAGGGTCCGGGATCGAACCCACGACCTCATGTATTCCAGGCGAGGTAGTCAACATCTCACAGGGTCCGGGATCGAACCCACGACCTCCTGTATTCCAGGCGAGGTAGTCAACATCTCACAGGGTCCGGGATCGAACCCACGACCTCCTGTATTCCAGGCGAGGTAGTCAACATCTCACAGGGTCCGGGATCGAACCCACGACCTCATGTATTCCAGGCGAGGTAGTCAACATCTCACAGGGTCCGGGATCGAACCCACGACCTCATGTATTCCAGGCGAGGTAGTCAACATCTCACAGGGTCCGGGATCGAACCCACGACCTCCTGTATTCCAGGCGAGGTAGTCAACATCTCACAGGGTCCGGGATCGAACCCACGACCTCATGTATTCCAGGCGAGGTAGTCAACATCTCACAGGGTCCGGGATCGAACCCACGACCTCATGTATTCCAGGCGAGGTAGTCAACATCTCACAGGGTCCGGGATCGAACCCACGACCTCCTGTATTCCAGGCGAGGTAGTCAACATCTCACAGGGTCCGGGATCGAACCCACGACCTCCTGTATTCCAGGCGAGGTAGTCAACATCTCACAGGGTCCGGGATCGAACCCACGACCTCATGTATTCCAGGCGAGGTAGTCAACATCTCACAGGGTCCGGGATCGAACCCACGACCTCCTGTATTCCAGGCGAGGTAGTCAACATCTCACAGGGTCCGGGATCGAACCCACGACCTCATGTATTCCAGGCGAGGTAGTCAACATCTCACAGGGTCCGGGATCGAACCCACGACCTCATGTATTCCAGGCGAGGTAGTCAACATCTCACAGGGTCCGGGATTGAACCCACGACCTCCTGTATTCCAGGCGAGGTAGTCAACATCTCACAGGGTCCGGGATCGAACCCACGACCTCCTGTATTCCAGGCGAGGTAGTCAACATCTCACAGGGTCCGGGATCGAACCCACGACCTCATGTATTCCAGGCGAGGTAGTCAACATCTCACAGGGTCCGGGATCGAACCCACGACCTCCTGTATTCCAGGCGAGGTAGTCAACATCTCACAGGGTCCGGGATCGAACCCACGACCTCCTGTAGACCAGGCGAGGTAGTCAACATCTCACAGGGTCCGGGATCGAACCCACGACCTCCTGTAGACCAGGCGAGGTAGTCAACATCTCACAGGGTCTGGGATCGAACCCACGACCTCATGTAGACCAGGCGAGGTAGTCAACATCTCACAGGGTCCGGGATCGAACCCACGACCTCCTGTAGACCAGGCGAGGTAGTCAACATCTCACAGGGTCTGGGATCGAACCCACGACCTCATGTAGACCAGGCGAGGTAGTCAACATCTCACAGGGTCCGGGATCGAACCCACGACCTCCTGTAGACCAGGCGAGGTAGTCAACATCTCACAGGGTCTGGGATCGAACCCACGACCTCATGTAGACCAGGCGAGGTAGTCAACATCTCACAGGGTCCGGGATCGAACCCACGACCTCCTGTATTCCAGGCGAGGTAGTCAACATCTCACAGGGTCCGGGATCGAACCCACGACCTCCTGTATTCCAGGCGAGGTAGTCAACATCTCACAGGGTCCGGGATCGAACCCACGACCTCCTGTATTCCAGGCGAGGTAGTCAAAATCTCACAGGGTCCGGGATCGAACCCACGACCTCCTGTAGACCAGGCGAGGTAGTCAACATCTCACAGGGTCTGGGATCGAACCCACGACCTCATGTAGACCAGGCGAGGTAGTCAACATCTCACAGGGTCCGGGATCGAACCCACGACCTCCTGTAGACCAGGCGAGGTAGTCAACATCTCACAGGGTCCGGGATCGAACCCACGACCTCATGTATTCCAGGCGAGGTAGTCAACATCTCACAGGGTCCGGGATCGAACCCACGACCTCCTGTAGACCAGGCGAGGTAGTCAACATCTCACAGGGTCCGGGATCGAACCCACGACCTCATGTATTCCAGGCGAGGTAGTCAACATCTCACAGGGTCCGGGATCGAACCCACGACCTCCTGTAGACCAGGCGAGGTAGTCAACATCTCACAGGGTCCGGGATCGAACCCACGACCTCCTGTAGACCAGGCGAGGTAGTCAACAGGTACCTGGCCACAGTAGACTCAACACTGCCCCATAGACTGAACACTGCACCATAGACTCAACACTGCACCATAGACTCAACACTGCCCCATAGACTGAACACTGCACCATAGACTCAACACTGCACCATAGACTCAACACTGCCCCATAGACTCAACACTGCACCATAGACTCAACACTGCCCCATAGACTCAACACTGCACCATAGACTCAACACTGCACCATAGACTCAACACTGCCCATAGACTCAACACTACCCATAGACTCAACACTGCCCCATAGACTCAACACTGCACCATAGACTCAACACTGCACCATAGACTCAACACTGCACCATAGACTCAACACTACCCATAGACTCAACACTGCCCCATAGACTCAACACTGCACCATAGACTCAACACTGCCCCATAGACTCAACACTGCACCATAGACTCAACGCTGCACCATAGACTCAACGCTGCACCATAGACTCAACACTGCACCATAGACTCAACACTGCCCATAGACTCAACACTACCCATAGACTCAACACTGCCCCATAGACTCAACACTGCACCATAGACTCAACACTGCACCATAGACTCAACACTGCACCATAGACTCAACACTACCCATAGACTCAACACTGCCCCATAGACTCAACACTGCACCATAGACTCAACACTGCACCATAGACTCAACACTACCCATAGACTCAACACTGCCCCATAGACTCAACACTGCCCCATAGACTCAACACTGCACCATAGACTCAACGCTGCACCATAGACTCAACACTGCACCATAGACTCAACACTGCACCATAGACTCAACACTGCACCATAGACTCAACACTGCCCATAGACTCAACACTGCACCATAGACTCAACACTGCACCATAGACTCAACACTGCACCATAGACTCAACACTGCACCATAGACTCAACACTGCACCATAGACTCAACACTGCACCATAGACTCAACACTGCACCATAGACTCAACACTGCACCATAGACTCAACACTGCACCATAGACTCAACACTGCACCATAGACTCAACACTGCCCATAGACTCAACACTGCACCATAGACTCAACACTGCACCATAGACTCAACACTGCCCCATAGACTCAACACTGCACCATAGACTCAACACTGCACCATAGACTCAACACTGCACCATAGACTCAACACTGCACCATAGACTCAACACTGCACCATAGACTCAACACTGCACCATAGACTCAACACTGCCCCATAGACTCAACACTGCACCATAGACTCAACACTGCACCATAGACTCAACACTGCACCATAGACTCAACACTGCACCATAGACTCAACACTGCCCATAGACTCAACACTGCACCATAGACTCAACACTGCCCATAGACTCAACACTGCACCATAGACTCAACACTGCCCATAGACTCAACACTGCACCATAGACTCAACACTGCACCATAGACTCAACACTGCCCATAGACTCAACACTGCACCATAGACTCAACACTGCCCCATAGACTCAACACTGCACCATAGACTCAACACTGCCCCATAGACTGAACACTGCACCATAGACTCAACACTGCCCCATAGACTCAACACTGCACCATAGACTCAACACTGCCCCATAGACTCAACACTGCACCATAGACTCAACACTGCCCCATAGACTCAACACTGCACCATAGACTCAACACTGCCCATAGACTCAACACTGCACCATAGACTCAACACTGCCCCATAGACTCAACACTGCACCATAGACTCAACACTGCACCATAGACTCAACACTGCACCATAGACTCAACACTGCACCATAGACTCAACACTGCACCATAGACTCAACACTGCACCATAGACTCAACACTGCACCATAGACTCAACACTGCACCATAGACTCCACATCTGTACCCCGAATGAACATTTCTCATTGACAAAGGTGTACCCCAGGCCACCAAACATTTTTTGGGTTTTCGTAACAATTTTTATTTTTACGATTCAAATTATCGTGATGACGATGGCGGCGGTGGTGATGATGAGTGATGAGTGATGAGCGATGGATGATGCGTCAACACCAAAAGGAATGTGGGCAGCCCATGAAACGGATAGCTTCAAGCGCTGATCGACATTCTACAAAATGATCACGACAGAGACAGAGAGAGAGACACGGAGTGGAACCCATTATCTGTTGTGTAACCTCGCTAAGAGGTGATTGCTCTACAGCAGAGGTGGGACAAAGTCATTGTTATGCAAGTCCAAGTCGAGTCGCAAGTCATCAAATTCATGACTCGAGTCTGACTCGAGTCCAAGTCACATGACTCGAGTCCACACCTCTGCTCTACAGTAACTAAGCATGGAAATATAGGCGGGTCTAATAGTCAGGACAGACTATACACTATTACACTAATACACTATACACTATTACACTATACTATACACTACACTATACACTACACTATACACTACACTATACACTACACTATACACTATTACACTATACTATACACTACACTATATACTATACACTACACTATACACTATACACTACACTATACACTACACTATACACTATTACACTATACACTACACTATACACTACTACACTATACTATACACTACACTATACACTACACTATACACTATTACACTATACTATACACTACACTATACACTACTACACTACACTATACACTATACTATACACTACTACACTATACACTACACTATACACTACTACACTATACACTATACTATACACTACACTATACATTACATTATACACTACACACTATACACTACTACACTACACTATACACTACACTATACACTATACTATACACTACACTATACACTACACTATACACTACACTATACACTATACACTACACTATACACTACACTATATACTATACACTATACACTACACTATACACTATACACTACACTATACACTACACTATACACTACACACTATACACTACTACACAACACTATACACTACACTATACACTACACTATATACTATACACTATACACTACACTATACACTATACACTACACTATACCCTACACTATACACTACACTATATACTATACACTATACACTACACTATACACTATACACAACACTATACACTACACTATACACTACACTATATACTATACACTATACACTACACTATACACTATACACTACACTATACACTACACTATACACTACACACTATACACTACTACACTACACTATACACTACACTATACACTACACTCTACACTACACTCTACACTATACACTACACTATACACTACTACACTATACACTACACTATACACTACTACACTATACACTACACTATACACCAGAGGTGTGGACTCGAGTCATGTGACTTGGACTCGAGTCAGACTCGAGTCATGAATTTGATGACTTGCGACTCGACTTGGACTTGCATAACAATGACTTTGTCCCACCTCTGCTATACACTATACACTACACTATACACTACACACTACACTATACACTACACTATACACTACACTATACACTACACTACACACTATACACTACACTATACACTACACTACTACACTACACTATACACTACACTACACACTATACACTACACTATACACTACACTATACACTACACTATACACTACACTATACACTACACTATACACTACACTATACACTACACTATACACTACACACATCTTTTCATCGGTTGCGTAACGCTGTGTGGAAGCTACCTGGTCTGTCGCTCCGCACGAAGCTTCAGGTCTTCTCGGCCACGGTCATTCCCTCCCTTCTCTATGCTTGCGAAACGTGGACCCCCCTAGTGGAGCATCTTCGCCGGTTGGAAACATTTAGGCTGGCCTGCCTACGATCCATCCTGGGTTTAACCAGGCTGGATTGTGTGAGGAGCTCACAAGTCCTTGAAAGATCTGGGCAAAGTCCCATCAGTGAGCTCCTCCGGCAGGCAAGGCTGCGTTGGCTGGGTCATGTAGCCCGCATGCCCAGCCACCGCATGCCTAAACAGCTTTTGTTCGGCCGGATCGAGGGGGCTAAACGGGCGCGGCACGGGCTAGAGAAGAGATGGAGTGATGTGGTACAGGAGGACGTGGAGCTGAGTGGACTTGCCGATGACCGGTACCAGCGGTGTCAAGATCGGCCTCAGTGGAGGAGGCTCGTGAAGGACGCTACTGGGCAGTTGGAGGCAGTCGCCCTCCAACAACAACGGAGCGCGGAGGAGCGACGCTCACAACAACGAGCGGAGCGCCGGGTGGCTAAAGCACAGCAAGTTGGCACAGTAGGGGGCACAGGTGGTGCATCAGCCAGTCATCTCGGTCATCTCGGTCAGTCGACCCGTGGCACCTGCT
>NW_027621506.1:32500-40000 GCF_964198595.1 Lampetra fluviatilis | reverse complement strand
CATGAGGAGGAGGTCACGGGACAGACCCAGCAGGTGCCATGGGTTGTACTGCAGTGCCAGGCTAGGTGCATGAGGAGGAGGTCACGGGACAGACCCAGCAGGTGCCGTGGGTTGTACTGCTGTGCCAGGCTAGGTGCATGAGGAGGAGGTCACGTGACAGACCCAGACGATTTGCCGATGCACCACTACTGCCCCCTGCAGTGCATTTTGACTGCTTGTTTTGTGGTTATTGCAAACAAGATCCCTTGTATAAAGGTGTCAGTTTTAGTACCAGTTGAAAGGGTAAAAACCTATTACTATATTTTGCCACTGGTAAAGGAGATGTCTCATAGTGTAAATGCTTAACCCCGAGCTCTCATACTCTGATGGTGCATTGTCTTTGAGTTGCACGCCTTTTGGCGTCATCTGGTCCAACACCAATAGAGACTAGGCTCTAAGAAAAGCTGTCTCGGGTGTGGACCAATCAACTTCAAGGAAAGTGCATACATTATCATTATCAGATTTTTTTCTTTTTGTTTGCATTTTGACTGCTTGTGTTGTGGTTATTGCAAACATGATGCCTTGTATAAAGGTGTCAGTTTTTGTACCAGTTGAAAGGGTAAAAACCTATTACTAAAATGGCTGCAGTTATAACAAAAATGGCCACCATTATAACAAAATGGCCACCGTTATAACAACATGGCTACCTTTCAATTTAAAGCTTTCGTGACTGCAGGGATTCATCTTCTTGGTTCTTTCGGTAAAGTCATCACGTAGAAGGGAAATAATAAAATAATAGAAATAAAACATAATAAAATACAATTTTAAAATAATAGAAATGAAACTTAATAAAATACAATTTTAAATTAAATTAAAATAAAACATAATAAAATACAATTTTAAATTTAAAAAAATAAAACATAATAAAATACAATTTTAAAATAATAGAAATGAAACATAATAAAATACAATTTTAAAATAATAGAAATGAAACGTAATAATATACAATTTTAAAAAATAAAACTAAAACGTAATAAAATACAATTCTCACGACGTTTCGGCCACAACGCAAGCAGCCGTCCTCAGGTGAAGAACAGGTTACCGTGATGACAAAATGGCGGCCGTTAGAACAAAATGGCCGCAGTAATTGCAAATGGCAGCTTGCTTGGTGCTGCAGCCTCAGCGTGGCAAATGGCGACGTGGAGAAGAGAAATGAACCCGTAAAAACAAAGTTTTTCACTATAAATCCTTCATATGCGTGTTCAATGGGGCCACAACCCAGCCCACATTGCTCTTTGAAACGGGCGGCTAGAGTCCTCTCGTCCTCTGGCTTGAGATGGCTGCCACCTATGGGTCAGACGATTGCCTGCCACCATTAAGCAATTGGAAATTAAAATTTTGGGGAAAAAAAATTTCACGAAAACAAATTGTCACGCGCAACGAGTCTGCGTGCGAAATGTCGGCTCGATTGGATCACGGGAAGTGGGTTAAAAAACGACCGAAATATTTGCACGGTCCTAAGCAAGCAAGCAAGTGAACTTAATATAAAGGATTTAACAAGTATAACCCGTAAAAACAAAGTGTTTCACTCTAAATCCTTTATATGCGTGGCGGCTAGAGTCCTCTTGTCCTCTGCCTTGAGATGGCTGCCACCTATGGGTCAGATGATTGTCTGGCAGCATTAAACAATTGGTAATTAAATATTTAAAAAATTTCCCCTAAAAAGTGTAACATTTTGGAAAAAAAATTTTCACGAAAATAAATTGTCACGCACAACGAGTCTGTGTGCAAAATGTCGGCTCGATTGGATCACGGGAAGTGGGTTAAAAAACGACCGAAAGATTTGCACGGTCGTAAGCGCGCAAGCAAGTGAACTTAATATAAAGGATTTAAAAACGGAGGCGGAGATTGTCAGCTGATCCTTTATATACATTTATTTTTATTATAACTTTTTTAACCAGGTAAGGCACACTGAGCTACATGATTCCCTCACTCACCCACCCACCCAACTAGGCACTCACCCATCCATTCACTCACCCACCTAGCGACTCACCCAACCATTCACTCACTCACCTAGCGACTCACCCATCCATTCACTCACTCAGCCATTCACTCACCCACCCATTCACTCACACAGCCATTTACTCACTCACCCAGCCATTCATTCAATCACCCAGCCATTCACTCACACAGCCATTCAATCACTCACCCTGATATTCACTCACCCACACACTCACTTACCGAGCCACTCGCCCAGCCATTCACTCACTCACCCAGCCATTCACTCACCCACCCAGCCATTCATTCCCTTACCCAGCCATTCACTCACTTACTAAACTACTCACCCAGCCATTCATTCACCCACTCACCCACTTACCAAACCACTCACCTCGTCATTCACTCACTCACCCACCCACTCACCCACTCACTCACCCACGTACTCACACACCCACCCACTCACTCACTCACCCACCCACTCACTCACTCACTCACCCACGTACTCACACACCCACTCACTCACTCACCCACCCACTCACTCACTCACTCACCCACGTACTCACACACCCACCCACTCACTCACTCACCCACCCACTCACTCACTCACTCACCCACGTACTCACACACCCACCCACTCACTCACTCACCCACCCACTCACTCACTCACCCACGTACTCACACACCCACCCACTCACTCACTCACCCACCCACTCACCCACTCACCCACCCACCCACCCACACACCCACTCACTCACCCACCCACTCACCCACTCACTCACCCACTCACCCACCCACTCACCTACCCAGTCACTCACCCACCCACTCACCCACTCACCCACCCACCCACTCACCCACCCACCCACCTACCCACTCACCCACCCACACACCCACCCAGTCACTCATTCACCCAGCCAGCCCCACTTTGCCCCGATGCTGTAAGCTGTGATTAACAGATACGTCTTAATTTTAGAACTGATGACCACTCATTGATATGCTAATTTTTCTCTAACCCTCCTCCCTCTCTCTGCCTCCGCCCCCCCCCCCTCTGTCTATTTAAGGCCACCACACAGAGACGATCACCCCTCTCTGTTACCTGTGTTGCTCTCGCTATGTATGTATCTTGGTGATATCTGTCTGCTAATGTGTCTGTCTATAGTTTTCTGGTTAGATATTATGTCGCTATTTCATTACACCTGATGATGATTGCTTGTGTTGCAATCGAAACGTCGTTTTCTATTATTTAATTTAATTTATTATTTTATCTTTAGACGTGACTTAACCGAAAGAAACAAATAATATTTTTCGATTTAAAGCTTTCGTGACTGCAGGGATTCATCTTCTTGGTTTTTTCGGTAAAGTCACGTAGAAGGGAAGTAATAAAACAATAAAAATAAAACATAATAAAATGAAACAATTCTCACGACGTTTCGGCCACAACGCAAGCAGCCGTCCTCAGGTGAAGAATGAGACACTTCAAGCTAGGAACTTACATATAAGCTGGGTTGGGGGTGGGAGAAGAGCGCCTTAACAAAAAGAATGTGCATATCAAGATGAGTTTTGCATATACATGGGAAATGCGCAGGGGGCGGGGGGGCTTCAAAGTCATACCATGCCCACGCACTATGCAGGATCAACAGCACCAAGGGGGGGTGCAGGGATTAGCATTAACAAAGGAAAGGAATGCCAATGATATGTAGCTGCAGTAACTAAACAACACCGTAGAAAACTAAGGTATAAACTGCATACAAAGACTAAAACATAAACTGCATAGCACCATCAGTATACTTACTATACTCTACAATAAGCTGAGCTACTAACGGCAAGTAATACATTACAATACTACGTCGTAAAAGTCACGACCTCCTGTGGACCAGGCGAGGCAGTCAACATCTCACAGGGCCACGGATCGAACCCACGACCTCCTGTGGACCAGGCGAGGTAGTCAACATCTCACAGGGCCACGGATCGAACCCACGACCTCCTGTAGACCAGGCGAGGTAGTCAACATCTCACAGGGTCTGGGATCGAACCCACGACCTCCTGTAGACCAGGCGAGGCAGTCAACATCTCACAGGGTCTGGGATCGAACCCACGACCTCCTGTGGACCAGGCGAGGTGGTCAACATCTCACAGGGCCACGGATCGAACCCACGACCTCCTGTAGACCAGGCGAGGTGGTCAACATCTCACAGGGTCGGGGATCGAACCCACGACCTCCTGTGGACCAGGCGAGGTGGTCAACATCTCACAGGGCCACGGATCGAACCCACGACCTCCTGTAGACCAGGCGAGGTGGTCAACATCTCACAGGGTCACGGATCGAACCCACGACCTCCTGTAGACCAGGCGAGGTGGTCAACATCTCACAGGGTCTGGGATCGAACCCACGACCTCCTGTGGACCAGGCGAGGCGGTCAACATCTCACAGGGTCTGGGATCGAACCCACGACCTCCTGTGGACCAGGCGAGGTGGTCAACATCTCACAGGGTCTGGGATCGAACCCACGACCTCCTGTGGACCAGGCGAGGCGGTCAACATCTCACAGGCTCAGAGATCGAACCCACGACCTCCTGTAGACCAGGCGAGGTAGTCAACATCTCACAGGCTCAGAGATCGAACCCACGACCTCCTGTGGACCAGGCGAGGTAGTCAACATCTCACAGGGTCACGGATCGAACCCACGACCTCCTGTAGACCAGGCGAGGTAGTCAACATCTCACAGGGCCACGGATCGAACCCACGACCTCCTGTAGACCAGGCGAGGCAGTCAACATCTCACAGGGTCACGGATCGAACCCACGACCTCCTGTAGACCAGGCGAGGTAGTCAACATCTCACAGGGCCACGGATCGAACCCACGACCTCCTGTAGACCAGGCGAGGTAGTCAACATCTCACAGGGTCACGGATCGAACCCACGACCTCCTGTGGACCAGGCGAGGTAGTCAACATCTCACAGGGCCACGGATCGAACCCACGACCTCCTGTAGACCTGGCGAGGCAGTCAACATCTCACAGGCTCACGGATCGAACCCACGACCTCCTTTGGACCAGGCGAGGTGGTCAACATCTCGTTTCCCCGCCCGCCGTCTCCGCGCCGCGCGCCAGGAAGACCGACGAGTCTGAAAGGGTTGACTCCCCGTCTTCGTCGTCGAAGACGCCCGCCCGGTTGAGATGGCCGAGGACTTCACCGCCGGACGGGCGAAGGCTGCGGTGGCGGCGGTGGTGGTGATCACCGCTCCCCGTGCCAAGTCCCCGTGACGACGGCGACGATGGTGGTGGCGGTGGTAACGGAGCCGTCGGGGGGACGTCGATTCGATCGGAGATGTCGCTGCCTCTAGGCCGGGTTGGGGGACGATTGGGGCCTCCGTTGAAGCGAAGCCTGTCCGGCGGTTGGTCGTAGCCTCCTTCCCCAACTCCTCCTCTAGCTCCTCCTCCTCCTCCACCTCCTCCTCCTCCACCTCCTCCTCCAGCTCCACCTCCAGCTCCACCTCCAGCTCCTCCTCCACCTCCTCCTGTCCCATATCCAGCGTCACTTCCCCCTCTGATTCCTCCCCCCAGTGTTCCACCTCCTCCTCCTCCACCTGTTCCACCTCCTTCTCCCTTGACGAGAGTACCCCAAACTCCACCTCCTCTAGCTCCACCTCCACCTCCTCCTCCTCCTGTCCCATATCCAGCGTCACATCCACCTCCTCCTCCACCTCCTCCTCCTCCCTTGACGAGAGTTCCCCAAACTCCACCTCCTCCAGCTCCACCTCCAGCTCCTCCTCCACCTCCTCCTGTCCCATATCCAGCGTCACCTCCTCCTCTGATTCCTCCCCCCAGTGTTCCACCTTCTCCTCCTCCACCTCCTCTAGCTCCTCCTCCTCCTCCACCTCCTCCACCTCCTCCTCCTCCCTTGACGAGAGTTCCCCAACCTCCTCCACCTCCTCCTGTCCCATATCCAGCGTCACCTCCTCCTCTGATTCCTCCCCCCAGTGTTCCACCTTCTCCTCCTCCACCTCCTCTAGCTCCTCCTCCTCCACCTCCTCCTCCTCCTGTTCCATATCCTCCTCTTCCCAGAATTTCTCCTCCTCCACCTCCTCGGCCACCGATTATCATCGTTTCCCAACCTCCCCATACATCTCCACCCACTCCTCCTTCCCCAGTTCCACCACCACCTCCACCACCGCCACCGCCACCACCACCACCGCCACTACCGCCACCACCGCCACCACCGCCGCCACCACCGCCACCACCGCCGCCAAGAGTCTCCCCGACCCGCGGCTCATCGTGGAACGGGGCGAAGCGAACCCTCAGCGTCCTCCCTCTCTCACCGCCATCGCCGCCATCACCGCCATCGCCGCCATTGCTACCGTGGTCTTGCCGCTGGTACTGCTGCTGCTGGTGCTGGTGCTGGTAGGGGGGAGGTTTGGAGTAGCGCGACCGTGACACCACCACCTCCTGCCCCTCCTCCTCCGCCAAACTCTCGCTGCGCAGCCTCCGGCCTTGCGACCTCGGCAGCAGCTCGAAGGTGGAGGAGGTGCTCAGCAGGTGACGTTGGCCACCGCCGCAGCGTTTGCCGCGTACCCCCGACGACGCCGCCGGGGAGAAGACCCCGCGGAGGACGGAACGTCCTTGAACCGTCCAGCCTCCTCCCCCTCCTCCTCCCGTGGACGGAGCGAACGTCGCCACCGGGCGGGTTAGGCTCGTGGACGATGGCAAGCCGGCGGGCCGAGGCTTCGCCTGAGCGGCGGGCCCAAGGCCTACCGTGGGCCCGAGGCCTACCGCAGGCCTGAGGCCTACCGCAGGCCTGAGGCCTACCGTGGGCCCAAGGCCTACCGTGGGCCCCAGGCCTACTGCAGGCCTGAGGCCTACCGCAGGCCCGAGGCCTACCGTAGGCCCGCCAGATGTTCCGGTCAAGTGGCCGTGGTGGTGGTGGTGGTGGTGTGGAAGCTGCTGCCGCTGCTGTTGAAGAAAAAGATGATGATGTTGTTGATGATGTTGTTGTTGTTGTTGATGATGTTGTTGATGATGTTGTTGTTGTTGTTGATGACGATGGGGGCTGGGAAGGAAGAGCTGGGTGCGTGACGTGGAGATGACGCGGGGAGTCTTGTCGGCATCGCGGGTCGAGAATGGGGAGGACGTGGAGAACCCGTAGGTCGGCGATGACGATGGGCGGATTGAAGTCCGCGGGTCCGGCCTGCGGGGACGAAGGGAGGGGCACGGGGGCCGAGATGTTAACTACCTCGCTTGGTACACAGGCGGTCGTGGGTTCGATCCCAGGCGCTGTGAGATGTTGACTACCTCGCCTGGTACGCAGGAAGTCGTGGGTTCGATCCGTGACCCTGTGAGATGTTGACTACCTCGCCTGGTCTACAGGAGGTCGTGGGTTCGATCTCTGACCCTGAGAGATGTTAACTACCTCGCCTGGTCTACAGGGGGTCGTGGGTTCGATCTCTGACCCTGAGAGATGTTAACTACCTCGCCTGGTCTACAGGAGGTCGTGGGTTCGATCCCAACGGTTTAGAGTAACATGGGTCT
>NW_027621506.1:15000-25000 GCF_964198595.1 Lampetra fluviatilis | reverse complement strand
ACAGACTCACCACACAGAAACCCATAGACTCACCACACAGAGACCCATAGACTCACCACACAGAGACCCACAGACTCACCACACAGAGACCCACACAGAGACCCACAGACTCACCACACAGAGACCCACAGACTCACCACACAGAGACCCACAGACTCACCACACAGAGACCCATAGACTCACCACACAGAGACCCATAGACTCACCACACAGAGACCCACAGACTCACCACACAGAGACCCACACAGAGACCCACAGACTCACCACACAGAGACCCACAGACTCACCACACAGAGACCCACAGACTCACCACACAGAGACCCACAGACTCACCACACAGAGACCCACAGACTCACCACACAGAGACCCACAGACTCATCACACAGAGACCCACAGACTCACCACACAGAGACCCACAGACTCACCACACAGAGACCCACAGACTCACCACACAGAGACCCACAGACTCACCACACAGAGACCCACAGACTCACCACACAGACTCACCACACAGAGACCCACAGACTCACCACACAGAGACCCACAGACTCACCACACAGACTCACCCACACAGAGACCCACAGACTCACCACACAGAGACCCACAGACTCACCACACAGAGACACACAGACTCACCACACAGAGACCCACAGACTCTCCACACAGAGACCCACAGACTCACCACACAGAGACCCACAGACTCACCACACAGAGACACACAGACTCACCACACAGAGACCCACAGACTCACCACACAGAGACCCACAGACTCACCACACAGAGACCCACAGACTCACCACACAGAGACCCACAGACTCACCACACAGAGACCCACAGACTCACCACACAGAGACCCACAGACTCACCACACAGACTCACCACACAGAGACCCACAGACTCATCACACAGACTCACCACACAGACACACCAAACAGAGACCCATAGACTCACCACACAAAGACCCACAGACTCACCACACAGAGACCCACAGACTCACCACACAGAGACCCATAGACTCACCACACAGACTCACCACACAGACTCACCCACACAGAGACCCACAGACTCACCACACAGAGACCCACAGACTCACCACACAGAGACCCATAGACTCACCACACAGACTCACCACACAGACTCACCCACACAGAGACCCACAGACTCACCACACAGAGACCCACAGACTCACCACACAGAGACACACAGACTCACCACACAGAGACCCACAGACTCTCCACACAGAGACCCACAGACTCACCACACAGAGACCCACAGACTCACCACACAGAGACACACAGACTCACCACACAGAGACCCACAGACTCACCACACAGAGACCCACAGACTCACCACACAGAGACCCACAGACTCACCACACAGAGACCCACAGACTCACCACACAGAGACCCACAGACTCACCACAGAGAAACCCATAGACTCACCACACAGAGACCCACAGACTCATCACACAGAGACCCACAGACTCACACAGAGACCCACAGACTCACCACACAGAGACTCACAGACTCACCACACAGAGACTCACAGACTCACCACACAGAGACCCACAGACTCACCACACAGAGACCCACAGACTCATCACACAGAGACCCACAGACTCACCACACAGAGACCCACAGACTCACCACACAGAGACCCACAGACTCACCACACAGAGACCCACAGACTCACCACACAGAGACCCACAGACTCACCACACAGACTCACCACACAGAGACCCACAGACTCACCACACAGAGACCCACAGACTCACCACACAGACTCACCCACACAGAGACCCACAGACTCACCACACAGAGACCCACAGACTCACCACACAGAGACACACAGACTCACCACACAGAGACCCACAGACTCTCCACACAGAGACCCACAGACTCACCACACAGAGACCCACAGACTCACCACACAGAGACACACAGACTCACCACACAGAGACCCACAGACTCACCACACAGAGACCCACAGACTCACCACACAGAGACCCACAGACTCACCACACAGAGACCCACAGACTCACCACACAGAGACCCACAGACTCACTACACAGAGACCCACAGACTCACCACACAGACTCACCACACAGAGACCCACAGACTCATCACACAGACTCACCACACAGACACACCAAACAGAGACCCATAGACTCACCACACAAAGACCCACAGACTCACCACACAGAGACCCACAGACTCACCACACAGAGACCCATAGACTCACCACACAGACTCACCACACAGACTCACCCACACAGAGACCCACAGACTCACTACACAGAGACCCACAGACTCACCACACAGAGACCCATAGACTCACCACACAGACTCACCACACAGACTCACCCACACAGAGACCCACAGACTCACCACACAGAGACCCACAGACTCACCACACAGAGACACACAGACTCACCACACAGAGACCCACAGACTCTCCACACAGAGACCCACAGACTCACCACACAGAGACCCACAGACTCACCACACAGAGACACACAGACTCACCACACAGAGACCCACAGACTCACCACACAGAGACCCACAGACTCACCACACAGAGACCCACAGACTCACCACACAGAGACCCACAGACTCACCACACAGAGACCCACAGACTCACCACAGAGAAACCCATAGACTCACCACACAGAGACCCACAGACTCATCACACAGAGACCCACAGACTCACACAGAGACCCACAGACTCACCACACAGAGACTCACAGACTCACCACACAGAGACTCACAGACTCACCACACAGAGACTCACAGACTCACCACACAGAGACCCACAGATTCACCACACAGAGACCCACAGACTCACCACACAGACTCACCACACAGACTCACCACACAGACTCACCACACAGAGACCCACAGACTCACCACACAGACTCACCACACAGACTCACCACACAGACTCACCACACAGAGACCCACAGACTCACCACACAGACTCACCACACAGACTCACCACACAGAGACCCATAGACTCACCACACAGAGACCCACAGACTCACCACACAGAGACCCACAGACTCACCACACAGACTCACCACACAGAGACCCACAGACTCACCACACAGAGACCCACAGACTCAACACACAGAGACCCACAGACTCAACACACAGAGACCCACAGACTCACCACACAGAGACCCACAGACTCACCACACAGAGACCCACAGACTCACCACACAGAGACCCACAGACTCACCACACAGAGACCCACAGACTCAACACACAGAGACCCACAGACTCACCACACAGAGACCCACAGACTCACCACACAGAGACCCACAGACTCATCACACAGAGACCCACAGACTCACCACACAGACTCACCACACAGACTCACCAAACAGACTCACCACACAGAGACCCACAGACTCAACACACAGAGACCCACAGACTCAACACACAGAAACCCACAGACTCATCACACAGAGACCCACAGACTCATCACACAGAGACCCACAGACTCACCACACAGACTCACCAAACAGACTCACCACACAGACTCACCACACAGAGACCCACAGACTCAACACACAGAGACCCACAGACTCACCACACAGACTCACCACACAGACTCACCACACAGACTCATCACACAGAGACCCACAGACTCACCACACAGAGACCCACAGACTCAACACACAGAGACCCACAGACTCATCACACAGAGACCCACAGACTCATCACACAGAGACCCACAGACTCACCACACAGAGACCCACAGACTCACCACACAGAGACCCACAAACTCAACACACAGAGACCCACAGACTCATCACACAGAGACCCACAGACTCATCACACAGAGACCCACAGACTCATCACACAGAAACCCACAGACTCACCACACAGAGACCCATAGACTCATCACACAGAGACCCACAGACTCATCACACAGAGACCCACAGACTCACCACACAGAAACCCACAGACTCATCACACAGAGACCCACAGACTCACCACACAGAGACCCACAGACTCACCACACAGAGACCCACAGACTCACCACACAGAGACCCACAGACTCACCACACAGACTCACCACACAGAGACCCACGGACTCACCACACAGATGATGATAAGATTATGATAAGATTATGATGATGATTGTGATGAGAAGGATGATGATGATGATGAGAGATTGAGAGATATGTTGATGATGATTATGATGATATGATGATGATGATCGTGATCATGGTGATGATGATATGTATTGATTACCACTTACCCCAGATTATGGCTGGGCAAAGTAGAATGGCGAAAGCCATCAAACCGTGGCGTTCCATTTTGCTGCCTTAGTCTGGCTCTGTGAGCCCCAGTAATGAACACTGAACCCTGTGGGAGTCTCACTGATTAACACTGAACCCTGTGGGAGCCTTAGTCTGGCTCTGTGAGTCTCACTGATTAACACTGAACCCTGTGGGAGTCTCACTGATGAACACTGAACCCTGTGGGAGTCTCACTGATTAACACTGAACCCTGTGGGAGTCTCGCTGATTAACACTGAACCCTGTGGGAGTCTCGCTGATTAACACTGAACCCTGTGGGAGTCTCACTGATGAACACTGAACCCTGTGGGAGTCTCACTGATTAACACTGAACCCTGTGGGAGTCTCACTGATGAACACTGAACCCTGTGGGAGTCTCGCTGATTAACACTGAACCCTGTGGGAGTCTCACTGATTAACACTGAACCCTGTGGGAGTCTCGCTGATTAACACTGAACCCTGTGGGAGTCTCACTGATGAACACTGAACCCTGTGGGAGTCTCGCTGATTAACACTGAACCCTGTGGGAGTCTCACTGATGAACACTGAACCCTGTGGGAGTCTCACTGATTAACACTGAACCCTGTGGGAGTCTCACTGATTAACACTGAACCCTGTGTGAGTCTCACTGATGAACACTGAACCCTGTGTGAGTCTCACTGATGAACACTGAACCCTGTGGGAGTCTCGCTGATTAACACTGAACCCTGTGGGAGTCTCACTGATGAACACTGAACCCTGTGTGAGTCTCACTGATTAACACTGAACCCTGTGGGAGTCTCACTGATTAACACTGAACCCTGTGTGAGTCTCACTGATGAACACTGAACCCTGTGTGAGTCTCACTGATGAACACTGAACCCTGTGGGAGTCTCACTGATGAACACTGAACCCTGTGGGAGTCTCGCTGATTAACACTGAACCCTGTGGGAGTCTCACTGATTAACACTGAACCCTGTGGGAGTCTCACTGATTAACACTGAACCCTGTGTGAGTCTCACTGATGAACACTGAACCCTGTGTGAGTCTCACTGATGAACACTGAACCCTGTGGGAGTCTCACTGATTAACACTGAACCCTGTGTGAGTCTCACTGATTAACACTGAACCCTGTGGGAGTCTCACTGATGAACACTGAACCCTGTGTGAGTCTCACTGATGAACACTGAACCCTGTGGGAGTCTCACTGATTAACACTGAACCCTGTGGGAGTCTCACTGATGAACACTGAACCCTGTGGGAGTCTCACTGATGAACACTGAACCCTGTGGGAGTCTCACTGATGAACACTGAACCCTGTGGGAGTCTCACTGATGAACACTGAACCCTGTGGGAGTCTCACTGATTAACACTGAACCCTGTGGGAGTCTCACTGATGAACACTGAACCCTGTGGGAGTCTCACTGATTAACACTGAACCCTGTGGGAGTCTCACTGATTAACACTGAACCCTGTGGGAGTCTCACTGATGAACACTGAACCCTGTGGGAGCCTCACTGATTAACACTGAACCCTGTGGGAGCCTCACTGATTAACACTGAACCCTATAGGGGCCTTAGTCTGGCTCTGTGAGTCTCTGGCTGATTGAAGAATGAACTGACTTCTCAAAACTTTGCCTAATATTAATTTTCAGAAGAGAGTGAGTGGGTCTGTGGGAGGAGGAAGTTGGGATTAATTGATTAATTAGGTCGACTTATTAAATTATTTTGATTAAATGTAAATGCATTTTTCCATAGGTGTAGTGTGGGTGGATTTGGAGCGGTGGTGCAGCGGTTAGCACACACTCAGTCACACACTCACTCACACACAGACACACACGCACAGACACACACACACAGACACACACACAGACACACACTCACACACTCACACACTCACACACTCACAGACTCACTCACACACACACACACTCACAGACTCACACACTCACAGACTCACTCACACTCACTCACACACTCACACACTCACACTCTCACACACTCACTCACACACTCACACACACACACTCTCACTCACACACTCACACACTCACTCACTCACACACTCACACACTCACTCACAGACTCTCACACACTCACACACACTCACACACACTCACACTCACACACACTCACACTCACACACTCACACACACTCACACACACTCACACTCACACACTCACACACACTCACACACACTCACACTCACACACTCACACACACTCACACACACTCACACTCACACACTCATACACACTCACTCACACACTCACACACTCACTCACACACATACTAACACACACACACTCACACACACTCACTCACACACTCACTCACACACTCTCACACTCACACACACTCACACACACACACTCTCACACTCACTCACACACTCACACACACTCACACACACACACTCTCACACTCACACACACTCACACACACACACTCTCACACACTCACTCACACACTCACACACACACACTCTCACTCACACACTCACACACACACACTCTCACTCACACACTCACACACTCACTCACTCACACACTCACACACTCACTCACAGACTCTCACACACTCACACACACTCACACACACTCACACTCACACACACTCACACACACTCACACTCACACACTCACACACACTCACACACACTCACACTCACACACTCATACACACTCACTCACACACTCACACACTCACTCACACACATACTAACACACACACACTCACACACACTCACTCACACACACACTCACTCACTCACACACTCACACACTCATACACACACTCACACACTCACACACACTCACACATACACTCACTCACACACTCACACACTCACTCACACACTCACACACATACTAACACACACACACTCACACACACTCACACACACACTCACTCACACACTCTCACACACACTCACACACTCACACTCTTTCACTCACACACACACTCACACACTTGCCCCTAGAGCCCTGCTAGAGGCTACCTGGGGGAGCTTTGTCCGTGTAACTGCACTTGCCCCCACAGCCCTGCTTGAGGCTACCTGGGGGAGCTTTGTCTGTCTAACTGCACTTGCCCCTACAGACCTGCTAGAGGCTACCTGGGGGAGCTTTGTCTGTGTCTGTGTAACTGCACGTGCCCCTGCAGCCCTGCTAGAGGCTACCTGGGGGAGCTTTGTCTGTGTCTGTGTAACTGCACGTGCCCCTGCAGCCCTGCTAGAGGCTACCTGGGGGAGCTTTGTCTGTGTAACTGCACTTGCCCCTGCAGCCCTGCTAGAGGCTACCTGGGGGAGCTTTGTCTGTGTGACCCTGCCATGTGCCATGTGAGCGATAAGCCCGAACGAGGAAATGAAAACTTGGGAGAAAAATCCCCGAACCACTCAGTCACTCACTCAGTCACTCACTCAGTCACTCACTCAGTCACTCACTCAGTCACTCACTCACTCACTCAGTCACTCACTCAGTCACTCACTCAGTCACTCAGTCAGTCACTCAGTCAGTCACTCACTCACTCAGTCAGTCAGTCACTCACTCAGTCACTCACTCAACCACTCACTCAACCACTCACTCACTCAGCCACTCACTCAACCACTTACTCAGCCACTCACTCAACCACTCACTCAGCCACTCACTCACTCAGCCACTCACTCAGCCACTCACTCAGCCACTCACTCACTCAGCCACTCACTCAGCCACGCACTCAGCCACTCACTCAACCACTCACTCAGCCACTCACTCAGCCACTCACTCAGCCACTCACTCAACCACTCACTCACTCACCCACTCACTCAGCCACTCACTCAACCACTCACTCAGCCACTCACTCAGCCACTCACTCAGCCACTCACTCAACCACTCACTCACCCACTCACTCACTCACCCACTCACTCAGCCACTCACTCAACCACTTACCCTCCCACCCACTTACACCCACTCACTCACTCAGCCACTCACTCAGCCACTCACTCAACCACTCACTCAGCCACTCACTCAGCCACTCACTCAGCCACTCACTCAGCCACTCACTCAACCACTCACTCAGCCACTCACTCAGCCACTCACTCAACCACTTACCCTCCCACCCACTTACACCCACTCACTCACTCAGCCACTCACTTAGCCACTCACTCAGCCACTCACTCACTCACCCTCCCACCCACGTACCCACTCACCCACGCACCCATTGAACAACTCACATGTGAATCACACAATTTATTAGCACTGGAACGCATCACAAGGTCTAAAGCAGCTATTTTGCTACGGAAGGCTGCGGTCAAAACGACACCAACAAAACAACAACGCCACCACCACCACCAACACCACAACAACAACACCACCACCACCAACACCACAACACCACCACCACCACCACAACGCTCAAAAACACGATGTGAGCACATATTACGGGAAGGGAAACACATCGTTGGAGAGATCCCTCCTTGTGTCATTCCCTCTGTGTTGATGCTACGTAGATGTAAGGGCAAACCACAGAGACCCACAGAGACCCATAGAGACCCACAGAGACTCACAGAGACCCACAGAGACCCACAGAGACCCACAGACACCCACAGAGACCCACAGAGACCCACAGAGACCCATAGAGACCCACAGACACCCACAGAGACTCAGAGACCCACAGAGACCCACAGAGACCCACAGAGACCCACAGACACCCACAGAGACCCACAGAGACCCACAGAGACCCATAGAGACCCACAGACACCCACAGAGACTCAGAGACTCACAGAGACCCACAGAGACCCACAGAGACCCACAGAGACCCACAGAGACTCACAGAGACCCACAGAGACCCACAGAGACCTACAGAGACCCACAGAGACCCACAGAGACTCACAGAGACCTACAGAGACTCACAGAGACTCACAGAGCCTCACAGAGACTCACAGAGACCCACAGAGACTCAGAGACTCACAGAGACCCATAGAGACCCACAGAGACCCACAGAGACTCAGAGACTCACAGAGACCCACAGAGACCCACAGAGACCCACAGAGACTCACAGAGACCCATAGAGACCCACAGAGACTCAGAGACTCACAGAGACCCACAGAGACCCACAGAGACTCACAGAGACCCACAGAGACCCATAGAGACCCACAGAGACTCAGAGAATCACAGAGACCCACAGAGACCCATAGAGACTCACAGAGACCCACAGAGACCCACAGAGACCCATAGAGACTCACAGAGACTCAGAGACTCACAGAGACCTACAGAGACCCACAGAGACTCACAGAGACCCACAGAGACTCACAGAGACCCACAGAGACCCACAGAGACTCACAGAGACCCACAGAGACCCACAGAGACCCATAGAGACTCACAGAGACTCAGAGACTCACAGAGACCTACAGAGACCCACAGAGACTCAGAGACCCACAGAGACCCACAGAGACTCACAGAGACCCACAGAGACCCACAGAGACCCATAGAGACTCACAGAGACTCAGAGACTCACAGAGACCTACAGAGACCCACAGAGACTCACAGAGACCCACAGAGACCCACAGAGACCCACAGAGACTCACAGAGACCCACAGAGACTCAGAGACTCACAGAGACCCATAGAGACCCACAGAGACTCACAGAGACCCATAGAGACTCACAGAGACCCACAGAGACCCATAGAGACCCACAGAGACTCACAGAGACCCACAGAGACCCATAGAGACCCACAGAG
>NW_027621506.1:0-10000 GCF_964198595.1 Lampetra fluviatilis | reverse complement strand
CACTCACCCACTCACCCACCCACTCACCCACTCACCCACTCACCCACCCACCCACTCACCCACCCACCCACCCACTCACCCACCCACCCACCCACTCACTCACCCACCCACCCACCCACTCACCCACTCACTCACCCATCCACCCACTCACCCACTCACCCACCCACTCACCCACTCACTCACCCACTCACCCACCCACTCACCTACTCACCCACCCACCCACCCACTCACTCACTCACCCACCCACCCACTCACCCACCCACCCACCCACTCACCCACCCACCCACCCACTCACCCTCTCACTCACCCACCCACTCACTCACCCACCCACCCACCCACCCACCCCCCCCCACTCACCCACCCCACCCCCCCCCACCCACCAACCCACTCACTCACCCACCCACCCACCCACTCACTCACCCACTCACTCACCCACCCACCTACTCACCCACTCACTCACTCACCCACTCACCCACCCACTCACCCACCCACCCACCCACCCACCCACTCACCCACCCACCCACCCACTCACTCACCCACCCACCCACTCACTCACCCACCCACCCACCCACTCACCCACCCACCCACCCACCCACCCACCCACTCACCCACCCACCCACCCACTCACCCACTCACCCACCCACCCACTCACCCACCCACCCACCCACTCACCCACCCACCCACTCACCCACTCACCCACCCCCCCCCCCCCCCCACTCACCCACCCACCTCAACTTTCTCCCCACCAACACCCCCACGACCCCGTTCCTTCCCCGAGTTGGTATCGCCCAACAGCATCTTGAACGCTCGCTCAGTCCGGGCTGTACCATTGAGGCGACTCTCAGGGGGGGAATCCGCCTCGGGAGAGACCAAGTCCCTCGGTACGTGCCCCAGGGGTCGGCCTGAGAAGGACGCACAAGAGGCAAAGGTGACCCGGGTAGCCTCGGAGGGCAAGTGCTGCTGTGCCAGGCTAGGTGCAGGAAGAGGTCACGGGAGAGAGTCGGGATATGCAATGTATACAAACACACATACACATTCATACACACACACACATACACACACACATACACACACACATACACACACATACACACACATACACATTCATACATACACACATACACACACATACACATACACACACATACACACACATACACACACATACACACACATACACACACACAGACACACACACAGACACACACACAGACACACACACAGACACACATACACACACATACACACACACAGACACACACACATACACACACACACATACAAACACACACAAACACACAAACACACACACACATACACACATACACACACACACATACACACACACACACATACAAACACACACACACACAGACACACACATACACACACACACACAGACACACATATACACACACACACACATATACACACAGACACACACACAGACACACACACAGACACACACACAGACACACAGACACACAGACACACAGACACACACACACACAGACACACAGACACACACACAAACACACACCACCCACGTGACCTCCCGCTGACCTTCGACCTGGTGACGTCAGGCATCAGGTGACCTCTGTCGTCAGCGATGACGTCAGTGACGCCATTGTGAGCCATGCGGCGCTGTGACGACATCAACAACATCAACAACATCACCACTAACATCACCACTAACATCACCACTAACATCACCACTAACATCACTAACATCACCACTAACATCACCACTAACATCACCACTAACATCACCACTAACATCACCACTAACATCGCCACTACATCGCCACTAACATCGCCACTAACATCGCCACTAACATCGCCACTAACATCGCCACTAACATCGCCACTAACATCGCCACTAACATCGCCACTAACATCGCCACTAACATCGCCACTAACATCGCCACTAACATCGCCACTAACATCACCACTAACATCACCACTAACATCACCACTAACATCACCACTAACATCACCACTAACATCACCACTAACATCACCACTAACATCACCACTAACATCACCACTAACATCACCACTAACATCACCACTAACATCACCACTAACATCACCACTAACATCACCACTAACATCACCACTAACATCACCACTAACATCACCACTAACATCACCACTAACATCACCACTAACATCACTACTAACATCACCACTAACATCACCACTAACATCACCACTAACATCACTAACATCACCACTAACATCACCACTAACATCACTAACATCACCACTAACATCACAACTAACATCACTAACATCGCCACTAACATCGCCACTAACATCGCCACTAACATCGCCACTAACATCACCACTAACATCACCACTAACATCACCACTAACATCATCACTAACATCACCACTAACATCACCACTAACATCACCACTAACATCACTAACATCACCACTAACATCACCACTAACATCACCACTAACATCACCACTAACATCACCACTAACATCACCACTAACATCACTACTAACATCACCACTAACATCACCACTAACATCGCCACTAACATCGCCACTAACATCACCACTAACATCACCACTAACATCACCACTAACATCACCACTAACATCACCACTAACATCACCACTAACATCACCACTAACATCACCACTAACATCACCACTAACATCACCACTAACATCACCACTAACATCACCACTAACATCACCACTAACATCACCACTAACATCACCACTAACATCACCACTAACATCACCACTAACATCACCACTAACATCACCACTAACATCACCACTAACATCACCACTAACATCACCACTAACATCACCACTAACATCACCACTAACATCACCACTAACATCACCACTAACATCACCACTAACATCACCACTAACATCACCACTAACATCACCACTAACATCACCACTAACATCAACATCAACAACATTCTAGATTTGAAGCTTTCGTGACTGCAACGAATCACATTCGTAGGTTTTGTCGGTAAAGTCACGTCGGTAAAACATCAAAATTAATTGAAATAAAACAAAATAAAAATCAAAAATCACGACGTTTCGGAGGCAACACAAGTCTCCGCCATCAGGTGGCACCGTCACAGCCGAATTAGCTGCATCAAGTGAGGCAATGATTCAAGATGTAATCCCTTATTCTCAGGTTTTTTCGGTAAAGTCACGTCGGTAAAACATCAAAATTAATTGAAATAAAACAAAATAAAAATCAAAAATCACGACGTTTCGGAGGCAACACAAGTCTCCGCCATCAGGTGGCACCGTCACAGCCGAATTAGCTGCGTCAAGTGAGGCAATGATTCAAGATGTAATCCCTTATTCTCAGGTTTTTTCGGTAAAGTCACGTAGGTAAAACATCAAAATTAATTGAAATAAAACAAAATAAAAATCAAAAAATCACGACGTTTCGGAGGCAACGCAAGTCTCCGCCATCAGGTGGCACCGTCACAGCCGAATTAGCTGCGTCAAGTGAGGCAATGATTCAAGATGTAATCCCTTATTCTCAGGTTTTTTCGGTAAAGTCACGTAGGTAAAACATCAAAATTAATTGAAATAAAATAAAATAAAATCAAAAATCACGACGTTTCGGAGGCAACACAAGTCTCCGCCATCAGGTGGCACCCGTCACAGCCGAATTAGCTGCGTCAAGTGAGGCAATGATTCAAGATGTAATCCCTTATGAGCAAGTTTGGAGGGAGGAGAGGAGAGAGGGGGGAGCTCATCAGAATGTGGTAGACAATGAATGGAACGGAGTGCCAAGGACAACGCATCGGGAGAGTGGGTGAGTGGGTGGGTGAGTGAGTGAGTGGGTGGGTGGGTGGGTGAGTGAGTGAGTGAGTGGGTGGGTGGGTGGGTGGGTGAGTGAGTGGGTGGGTGGGTGGGTGAGTGAGTGGGTGGGTGAGTGGGCGGGTGAGTGAGTGGGTGAGTTGGTGGGTGAGTGGGTGGGTGAGTGAGTGGGTGGGTGAGTGGGTGGGTGGGTGAGTGAGTGGGTGGGTGGGTGAGTTGGTGGGTGAGTGGGTGGGTGGGTGGGTGAGTTGGTGGGTGGGTGGGTGGGTGAGTGGGTGAGTGAGTGGGTGGGTGAGTGGGTGGGTGGGTGGGTGAGTGGGTGAGTGGGTGGGTGGGTGAGTGGGTGGGTGGGTGGGTGAGTGGGTGGGTGGGTGGGTGGGTGAGTGGGTGGGTGGGTGGGTGAGTGGGTGGGTGGGTGGGTGAGTGGGTGAGTGGGTGGGTGGGTGGGTGAGTGAGTGGGTGGGTGGGTGAGTGGGTGGGTGAGTGGGTGGGTGAGTGGGTGGGTGGGTGAGTGGGTGGGTGAGTGGGTGAGTTGGTGGGTGAGTGGGTGGGTGGGTGAGTGGGTGGGTGAGTGGGTGGGTGGGTGGGTGAGTGGGTGAGTGGGTGGGTGGGTGAGTGGATGAGTGGGTGGGTGGGTGAGTGGGTGGGTGAGTGGGTGGGTGGGTGGGTGGGTGAGTGGGTGGGTGAGTGGGTGAGTGGGTGAGTGGGTGGGTGAGTGAGTTGGTGGGTGAGTGGGTGGGTGGGTGGGTGAGTGAGTGGGTGAGTGAGTGAGTGGGTGGGTGAGTGGGTGGGTGAGTGGGTGAGTGGGTGGGTGGGTGGGTGGGTGAGTGGGTGGGTGGGTGGGTGAGTGAGTTGGTGGGTGAGTGGGTGGGTGGGTGAGTGGGTGGGTGGGTGAGTGAGTGGGTGGGTGAGTGGGTGAGTGGGTGGGTGGGTGGGTGAGTGGGTGGGTGGGTGAGTTGGTAGGTGAGTGGGTGGGTGGGTGAGTGGGTGGGTGGGTGGGAGGGACGGTGAGTGGGTGGGTGGTGAGTGGGTGGGTGAGTGAGTGGGTGGGTGGGTGGGTGAGTGGGTGGGTGGGGTGGGTGAGTGGGTGAGTGGGTGGGTGAGTGAGTGGAGTGGGTGGGTGGGTGGGTGAGTGGGTGGGTGGGTGGTGGGTGAGTTGGTGGGTGAGTGGGTGAGTGGGTGGGTGGGTGGGTGAGTGGGTGGGTGGGTGAGTGAGTGGGTGAGTGGGTGGGTGGGTGGAGTGGGTGGGTGGGTGAGTGGGTGAGTGGGTGGGTGGGTGGGTGAGTGAGTGGGTGGGTGGGTGAGTGGGTGGGTGAGTGGGTGGGTGGGTGAGTGGGTGGGTGAGTGGGTGAGTTGGTGGGTGAGTGGGTGGGTGGTGAGTGGGTGGGTGAGTGGGTGGGTGGGTGGGTGAGTGGGTGGTGGGTGAGTGGATGGTGGGTGGTGGGTGAGTGGGTGGGAGTGGTGGGTGGGTGGGTGGGTGAGTGGGTGGGTGAGTGGGTGAGTGGGTGAGTGGGTGGTGAGGTGTGTGGGTGGGTGAGTGGGTGGGTGGGGGGTGAGTGAGTGGGTGGTGAGTGGTGGGTGGGTGAGTGGGTGGGTGAGTGGGTGAGTGGGTGGGTGGGTGGGTGGGTGAGTGGGTGGGTGGTGGTGGGTGGGTGTGGTGGGTGAGTGGGTGGGTGGGTGAGTGGGTGGGTGGGTGTGTGAGTGGGTGGGTGGTGTGGGTGTGGGTGGGTGGGTGGGTGGTGGGTGGTGGGTGTGTTGGGAGGTGGTGGGTGGGTGGGTGAGTGGGTGGGTGGGTGGGTGGGTGAGGTGTGGTGGTGGGTGAGTGGGTGGGGGGTGAGTGGGTGGGTGGGTGTGTGGGTGGGTGGTGGGTGAGTGGGGTGGGTGGGGTGGGTGAGTGGGTGGGTGGTGGGTGTGGGTGGGGTGGGTGGGGGGGTGGGTGGGGTGGGTGAGTGGGTGGGTGGGTGGGGTGGGTGGGTGGGTGGAGTGGGTGTGTGGGTGGGTGGGTGAGTGGGTGGGTGGTGTGGGTGGTGGGTGGTGAGTGGGTGGAGTGGGTGAGTGGGTGGGGTGAGTGGGTGGTGTGGTGGGGGTGGGTGGGTGTGTGGGTGGGTGGGTGGGTGTGTGGGTGGGTGGGTGGGTGTGTGGGTGGGTGGGTGGGTGGTGGGTGGGTGGGTGGGTGAGTGGGTGGGGGGGGTGGGTGGGTGGTGGGTGGGTGGGTGGGTGGGTGGGGTGTGGGGTGGGTGGGTGGGTGGGTGGGTGAGTGGGTGGGTGGTGGTGTGGTGGGTGGGGTGGTGTGGGTGGGTGGGTGGGTGGGTGGGTGGGTGGGTGGGTGGGTGGGGTGAGTGGGTGGGTGGGGGGTGGGTGGGTGGGTGGGTGGGTGGGTGGGTGGGTGAGTGGGTGGGTGGGTGGGGTGGGGGTGTGGTGGGTGGGTGGGTGGGTGGGTGGGTGAGTGGTGGTGGGTGGGTGAGTGGGGTGGTGTGGGTGGGTGAGTGGGTGGGTGGGTGGGTGGGTGGGTGGTGTGGGTGGTGGTGGGTGGGTGGGTGGGTGGTGGGTGGGTGGGTGGGTGGGGTGTGGGTGGGTGGTGTGGGTGGGTGGTGAGTGGGTGGGTGGGTGGGTGAGTGGGTGGGTGGGTGGGTGGGTGGGTGGGTGAGTGGGTGGTGGTGGTGTGGTGGGTGGGTGAGTGGGTGGGTGGGTGAGTGGGGTGGGTGGGTGGGTGGGTGAGTGGGTGGGTGAGTGGGGTGGGTGGTGGGTGGTGTGGGTGGGTGGGTGGTGGGTGAGTGGGTGGGTGGTGGGTGGGTGGGTGGGTGGGTGTGGGTGGTGGGTGGGTGGGTGGGGTGGGTGGGTGGTGGGTGGGTGGGTGGGTGGGTGAGTGGGTGGTGGGTGGGGTGGGTGGGTGGTGGGTGGGTGGGTGGTGGGTGGGTGAGTGGGTGGGGTGGGTGGGTGGGGGTGGGTGAGTGGGTGGGTGGGGGTGGGTGGGGGGTGTGGTGGGTGGGTGGGTGGGTGGTGGGTGGGGTGGGTGGTGGGTGGGTGGTGGGTGTGTGGGGGGTGGTGGGTGGGTGGGTGGGTGGGTGGTGGGTGGGGTGGGTGGGTGGGTGGTGGGTGGGTGGGTGGGTGGGTGGGTGGGTGGGTGGGTGAGTGGGTGGGTGGTGTGGGTGGGTGGTGGTGTGGGTGGGGGGGTGGGTGGGGGGTGGGGGTGGGTGGGTGAGTGGGTGGAGTGGGTGGGTGGTGGGTGAGTGGGTGGTGGGTGGGTGGGTGGTGGGTGGTGGGTGGGTGGTGGGGGTGAGTGGTGGGTGGTGGTGGGTGGGTGGTGGGTGAGTGGGTGGGTGGGTGGGTGGGTGGGTGGGTGGGTGGGGTGGGTGGGTGGGTGGTGGGTGGGTGGTTGGTGGGTGGGTGGGTGGGTGGGTGGGTGGGGTGGGTGGGGTGGAGTGGGTGGGTGGGTGGGGGTGGGTGGGTGGGTGAGTGGGGTGGGGGGTGGGGGTGGTGGGTGGGTGGGTGGGTGGTGAGTGGGTGGGTGGGTGGGTGTGTGTGGGTGGGTGGGTGGGTGAGTGGGGTGAGTGGGGGTGGGGGTGGGTGGTGGGTGGTGGGTGGGGTGGGTGGGTGGTGAGTGGGGGTGGGTGGGTGGGGGTGGGTGGGTGAGTGGTGTGGTGGGTGGGTGGGTGGGTGGGGGGGTGGGTGGTGGGTGGGTGGGTGGGTGGTGGGTGGGTGGGTGGTGGGGGGGTGGGTGGGTGGGTGGGTGGGTGGGTGGGTGGGTGGGTGGGTGGGTGGGTGGGTGGGTGGGGTGGTGGTGGTGGGTGGGGGTGGGTGGGTGGGGTGGGTGGTGGGTGGGTGGGTGGGGTGGGTGGGTGGGTGGGTGGGTGGGGGTGGGTGGGTGGTGGGTGGGGGTGGGTGGTGGGTGAGTGGGTGGGTGGGTGAGTGGGGGTGTGTGGTGGGTGAGTTGGTGGGTGAGTGGGTGGGTGGGTGAGTGGGTGGGTGATGGGTGGGTGGGTGAGTGGGTGGGTGAGTGGGTGGGTGAGTTGGTGGTGGGTGGGTGGGTGGGTGAGTGGGTGGGTGGGTGGGTGAGTGGGTGGGTGGTGGGTGGGTGGGTGGGTGGGTGGGGTGAGTGGGTGGGTGGGTGGGTGGGTGAGTGGGTGGGTGGGTGGGTGGGTGCGTGAGTGGGTGGGTGTGTGGGTGGTGGGTGAGTGGGTGGTGGTGGTGGGTGGGTGGGTGGTGAGTGGGTGGGTGAGTGGGTGGGTGGGTGAGTGGGTGGGTGGGTGGGTGAGTGGGTGGGTGGGTGGGTGAGTTGGTGGGTGGGTGGTGGGTGAGTGGGTGAGTGGGTGGGTGAGTGGGTGGGTGGTGAGTGGGTGGGTGGGTGTGAGTGGGTGGGGGTGTGTGGGTGGGTGGGTGAGTGGGTGGGTGGGTGAGTGTGGGTGAGTGGGTGGGTGGGTGAGTGGTGGGGGTGGAGTGGGTGGGTGGGTGGGTGAGTGGGTGGGTGAGTGGGTGGTGGGTGGGTGGGTGGGTGGGTGGTGGGTGGGTGGGTGGTGGGTGGGTGGGTGGGTGGATGAGTGGTGGTGGGTGGGTGGGTGGTGTGGGTGAGTGGTGGTGGGTGGTGAGTGGGTGGGTGGGTGGGTGGGTGGTGAGTGGGTGGGTGGGTGGGTGGGGTGGGGTGGGTGGGTGGTGGGTGGTGGGTGGGTGGTGGGTGGGTGGGTGGTGTGGGTGGGGTGGGTGTGTGGTGGGTGGGTGGGTGAGTGGGGGGTGGTGGGTGGGTGAGGGGGTGGGTGGGTGGGTGGGTGGGTGTGTGGGTGGTGGGTGGGTGAGTGGGTGGGTGGGTGGGTGGGTGGGTGGGTGGTGGGTGGTTGGTGGGTGAGTGGGTGGGTGGGTGTGTGGGGGTGGTGAGTGGGTGGGTGGTGGGTGAGTGGGTGGGTGGGTGGTGGGTGGTGTGGGGTGGGTGGGTGGGTGGTGGGTGGGTGAGTGGGTGGGTGAGTGGTGGGTGGGTGGTGGGTGGGTGGGTGGGTGGGTGGGTGGGTGTGGGTGGGTGGGTGGGTGGTGGGTGGTGGTGGGGTGGTGGGTGGGTGGTGGGTGTGGGTGGGTGGTGGGTGGGAGGGGGTGGGTGGGTGGGTGGGGTGGGTGGGTGAGTGGTGGGTGGTGTGGTGGAGGTGGGTGGGTGGGTGGGTGAGTGGGTGGGGTGTGGGTGAGTGGAGTGGGTGGGTGAGTGTGGGTGGTGGGTGGGTGGGGTGAGTGGGTGGGTGAGTGGGTGGGGTGGGTGGGTGAGTGGGTGGGTGGGTGGGTGGGTGGTGGAGGGGTGGGTGGGTGGTGGTGGGTGAGTGGGTGGGTGTGTGGTGGGTGGGTGGGTGGGTGAGGTGGGTGGTGGGTGGGTGGGTGGGTGAGTGGGTGGGTGGGTGGGTGAGTGGGTGGTGGGTGGTGGTGGGTGGGGTGGGTGGGTGGTGGTGGGTGGGTGGGTGGGGGGTGGTGGGTGGGTGGGTGGGTGGGTGGGTGGGTGGGGTGGGTGGGTGGGTGGGTGGGGTGGGTGGTGGGTGGGGTGGGTGGGTGGGTGGGTGGGTGGGTGGGTGAGTGGGTGGGTGGGTGGGTGGGTGGTGGGTGGGTGGGTGGGTGGGTGGGTGAGTGGGTGGTGTGGGTGGGGGTGGTGGTGGGGGGGTGAGTGGGTGGTGGGTGAGTGGGTGGGTGAGTGGGTGGGTGGGTGAGTGGGTGGGGTGAGTGGGTGGGTGGGTGGTGGGGTGGGTGGTGGGTGGGTGGGTGGGTGGGTGGGGTGGGTGGGGGTGGGTGGTGGGTGAGTGGGTGGGTGGGTGGTGGTGGGTGGGTGGGTGTGGTGGGTGGGGTGGTGGGTGGGTGGGTGGGTGGGTGGGTGGGGTGGGTGTGTGGGTGGGTGGGTGGGTGGGTGAGTGGGTGGTGTGGTGGTGGAGTGGGTGGGTGATGTGGGTGGGTGGGTGGAGTGGGGGTGGGTGGTGGGTGGGTGGGTGGGTGGGTGGTGGGTGAGTGGGTGGGTGGGGGAGTGGTGGGTGGGTGGGTGGGTGGTGGGTGGGTGGTGGGTGGAGTGGGTGGGTGGGTGGGTGTGGGTGGTGTGGGTGGGTGGGTGGGTGGAGTGGGTGGGTGGGTGAGTGAGTGGGTGGGTGAGTGGGTGGGTGGGTGAGTGGTGGGTGGTGAGTTGGTGGGTGAGTGGGTGGGTGGGTGAGTTGGTGGGTGAGGT